>NW_005871700.1:269407-294513 GCF_000147115.1 Myotis lucifugus | reverse complement strand
TGAGGCCTGCACAGTCCTGGACGACCTTGGCGCGCGCCGCCGCGCCCCTCCGGCCTCTCGGGGAGCGCGGGGCAGCTTCAAGGCCTGCAGCGTGGCGGGCTCCTGGGTGTGCCCGCGGCCCCTGGGGCGCAGCGACTCCGAGAACACGTACGAGACCATCGAGGACGTGCGCGGACCGCCGCGGGAGGAGCGCCCGGAGCAGGTATGTTGCGGGGAGCGGAGGCGGGGCGGGGGCTGCACCCGCCGAGGAGACTCGCTTGACTTAGCGTCGGGCTCCGCAGGGAGCAGCGGGTGGACGAGCTCCCTCACACCGAGCCTCGCTCTCCTCTGCCATGAAACAAGGGGCACAGGCGCACAATCTCTTATCTGCCAAATGCCAAAGCTTCCTGGAGCCCAAAGGTTTTTCGTACAAAAAATGTATGGCAAAATTTGTCTTGAGCCCATGTGAGGCCGTTGGTGGCCTTTATTCATCACATTTAATGTGAATATTCAGGTTGTGCTCCCAATGAATGAACTTGATTACTGGGTGCTGGCCCAGGCCTCGCACCCACGGCATCAGGTGTGTGCGCCGCATCATCATTCTGAAATCGAACCACTCAGAAACGCATCGGGCATGACATAGGGGGTTGTGGCCCTGAGCCGGCTCTTTCTCACAGGAGCTTGGGGTGGGGGTGGGGGGTGTCAGACGAGATAATGGATATGACAGTCAGGAGGCTGCTTCCCTTTTTGGCTCCTTCCAACATTTCAGTTCCCTCTTAAAAAAAAAAAAAAGAAGAAGCTTGATGGGTTTGTTTCAGAAAGAAGTCCAGTCATAGTGGCTTTTTCTTTCTTTTTCGCTTCAGATTCTAGTTATGTTGATTTGGGAAATCGAAAACAGAGCACGTTTTAAAAACTCTTACATCCTCAGAAATCTGCCCACGGCCTGACTTCTTGAACTTAGGAACTTTTCAGGAAGGGGAATGGAGGGGGATGCACAGACATCTGTCACCAGCTGTGTAATGATGGTCAATTCGCTTCCTCTGGGGGTCTGTTTGTCCTTTGGCCCAAAGAGGGGCGGGGGGGGGGGGGAATGGCTGCATGACCCTTGAAACTTAGGAGGCTATAGTTTCTTTGTAGTCGATGTCATTTCAATAAACACTGATCCCTGCCAAGTCCCAGGACCGAGTCTGGGATGCCCAGAGGAAGGAGGCACCGTCCGCATAAGCGAGCTCCTGGGTACTTCTTCCACCCCATGTGGTTATAGCGCGAAGAGCTCAGGATTTGAGACTGCAGAGACCCGAATTTGGTTCTGCTGAGTCACCGGCCCCTGAGTCACCCTCCAGCCCCAGTGTTACCGTGTGTAAATGTAGAACAATACCTAAGGATTCAGGTTGTTGACAGCTTTCAACGAGGTGAGCTTGGACCCGCGGGGCCCGTAGTAGGCGGTCCACCAAAGACTGGCTGCGGTCCCACTTAGTATCCTTTCCTCCCGCTCTGCGCCGCCCACGCTCCGGCTTCTGCAGGGGGCAGCCCGCCCCCTTGTGGCCAGAGTGCAGAACGGCATCCAGCGGGCGGGGAATGAACCCTGCCTGCTGGGGGGATGCAGGGGGATAGGATAGGGTGGGGAGCGGAGGGATCCTGGTGCCCGGCGCCCGCCCGGCCTGGCTGCCAGACAGTTTCTTCGGGTTAGACAGCTGGATGCCAGCGCTTCTTCTCCCGCCGCCCCTCCGTTTCCTGGGCAGACTCCTAGCGGCGCACTCCTGAGCCTCAGCACTCTCCGTCCTGGTGATGGTGGGGTGTCTGTCTGTCCCTCTGAGGGGTGCCCCTGAGGTGGAGGACTGCCTTGCCCTCTGCACCCCCGCGCCCCGCACAGAGCCTGGCCCAGAGCGTGTGCAGGGTATGGACTAGGGACGAGGAGCCCAGGCGCTCAGGTCTGCCCAGGGACACCACCCCAGAGCTCTGGATCAGGGGGGAAGGTGGGGGCGGGGGGAAGACCCTATATTCGGGTTCCTCCTGAGAAATTCTCCGCAGCCACGGTCACTGTGGAGTGGCACCTTTGCCCCTCCGTCCCCAGGCTCCCTGCAGTGGCAGTGGAACATTGGAGAGGGGGGTGGTGGTGCCTCCTGGGGAGGAGCTGGGCACCTGCCAGACCCGGTGATTGGCGAAGAGACTGCCCGGTCCCACTGCTGGCCCTAATCCACTGTGTGAGCTCAGGAGGTGGCTGAGCATCTCTGGTTCTGTTTCCTCCTTGTGTGATGAGTGGAAACCACGCTCCGTGACCCTGCTTTCTTCCAGTGTCAGCTGTGGGTCTCCCCGACACCCCAGCCCCCACCCACTCCAGGGGTGGGGCCTCGGTTCTCCCAGAAAGGAAATGCCACTCCGCTCTTAGTTGTGCGAGGCAGCATTTAGAGAAGGAATTTCCTGAAAGGTGAGCCGGCCTGTTTTCTTCTGGGAAGAGCCGGGAGAAGCAGGTGCTGCCCTTCCCTCCGTTTACTCACTCGCTAAGCATGCATGGACCCAGCCTGCCCAACAGCGTGAGCCTTCAGATCCAAAGGTGACCGAGGCCCAGCATCGGGGGCCCAGCATCGGGGGTCCAGCATCGGGGGCCCAGCATGGGGGCAGGAGGATGTCAGGAGGGGACAGAGGCCCAGCCCAGCCTGGCACAGGATGTCTGTGATCCAGCCACTCTCAGGTGCCGGGCAGAGGTGGAGGTGTGACATGTGGCACCGTTGGGGCCTTGCAGCCCCACCCCACCCTGTGCAGCTGGGCCCAGGAATGGGGGCTTGGGTGAGGGGTGGGCAGTGCCTGCAGGGCCTCCCGGGCTCTGTCACCGGGAATGGGGGCTTTATCCTGCAGCCCTGGGAAGGCTCTCAGGAGAAAAGGGGGTGGGTTTGAGAAAAGACCCTGTGGCAGGACTTCGAGAATGGAGGTGGGCCTTCATGGTCTCCTGGACACTCCATGATGACAGGAGACTCGGGAGGTGGACTCAGCAGGACTCGGCAGCCCATGGGCTGAGGGGTGTGTGAGGGAAAGCACAGTTGGCACGCAGGGGGTGGGAGGGGGTGACGGGGAGGGGGGGAGGAAAGGAATGAGGCCAAACCACTCTGGCCCCACTGGGCTGGGCTCCAGGAAGGCAAGTTGGCTGGGGGAGAAGGTGCTTCCCATGTGATGTTGGAGCCATGGGTGTGGAGAGAGTGGGGGTGTGGGGACCGGAGTGCTGAGACAGCCCTGGGGTACCATGTCTGGGCGACAGACAAAGGGAAGAGAGAAGAGCCTGAGAGGAAGAAAGCACCAAGGAACAAGGAGGAAAACCAGGCTGAGTGTTGGCTCGAAGCTGATGAGAAGTGGCCAGAAGAAAGGGGAAGTTAGATAAAGGCCATTAAACATTCGTCGGAAGTAGCCACCAGACGTCAGTGGCCATCTTATCAGGAACGGTCAAGGGGGTGGCTGAAGCCAGAGGTCAGAGGATGAAGGGGAGGATACGGACTGAGCGTGTAGACAACTCGCAGAAGCTTGGCAGGGAAGGGAGAGACGCCGTGTGGCCAGAGGCAGGTGTAGGTCCAGGGTGGAGACTTCCCGGAACCTAAGTGAATGGGCAGGAGCTGGGAGAGGGGGAGGCTGCGGATGGTGAGGGGGTAGGTGATGAGATGGGGTCCCCAGGAGAAAGGATGTGAGGCAGGGCCCAGCGCAAAGGCGGGGGGGAGGGGCAAGGATGTGAAGATGGAGATGACGTGGAGTCCTCGAAGAGGGTGGGAAACAGCATCCAGTCGATGGACCCCTGGGAAGGGGGTGGCAGAGGCAGCGACCACCCTCCTCTCCAGATGAGAGGAGTCTCTACACTATACAGCATTTTACAGCCTGGTCACTCACCAGTCACTCAACTAGCACATAATGACAGCTGGTGTCCGCTGGCCACCGTGCTGGCCACTGGGGACACAAAGCCTGGTCAGATGAAACATGGTCCCGTGGGCTCTCACTCAAAGGCTCACCCTCCCAGTAGCTCTGAAGACAGGCCTTAAAGCAGCGGTTCTCAACCTGTGGGTCGAGACCCCTTTGGGGGTCGAACGACCCTTTCACAGGGGTCGCCTAAGACCATCGGAAAACACATATATAATTACATATTGTTTTTGTGATTAATCACTATGCTTTAATTATGTTCAGTGACAATGAAAATACATCCTGCATATCAGATATTTACATTATGATTCATCACAGTAGCAACATTACAGTTATGAAGTAGCAACAAAAACAATTTTATGGTTGGGGGTCACCACAACATGAGGAGCTGTATTAAAGGGTCGCGGCATTAGGAAGGTTGAGAACCACTGCCTTAAAGGTACCTCCATTTGCCCCGAGTACAAATAGAAGTTCAGAGAGTTTCAGTGACTGGCTGGAAGGCACACAGCCAGGAGGGGGCAGCATTCAGGTCGGCTCCGGGCCTCCTGACCACCAGGCTCAGTCTCAGCTGCGTGGCCTTCAGGCCTGGCCACCCTGTTCCCCTCAGTAAGGACAGTACAAGCCGAAGGCAAAGAGGGAGTGCCCTGTACGTGCCCAGCCCATCATGGACATGGGCAGCAGGGAAGGAGGCAAACCTAAACCCTCCTCTGGTTTCTGCAGCTGAGGGCGTAGTAGGAAAATGAGAGGAACCGGGAGAGGGCGAAGCACCTGCTTCTGCGCGGGGAGAGATGGAGGACAGGGGAGCAAGCTGGAGCACTCTACCCCCTCGCCCCTGAGCCCCTCCAAAGAGGTGCTCCAGGACCCAGGGAAGCTGGGGAGGAAGGGACCTGAGACTCCTCCTCTGTGGCTTGGGGCCCACCCCTAGGCCAGGGGGCCTCCTGACTCAGGGTGAGGTCACCATCCCCGCCCAGGCTGGCCATCTGGACTAGCCCGCCCCTGCTGCCCGGGCATTGGCCACAGGGAGGAAAGAGTTACAGCCCTGGCCTCTTAGGCTTCTTATGCAAACAGCCCAGGAGGCACCTCACCTGAGTAGGCGGCCTGGACTGGAAGAAGCCCCAGGGCCCTGGTTTCTCCCTCCTCTGCCAGGAACTGTGAGTGACCCTTCAACTCCAAATGGAGTTGGACGCTGGGGCGGAGGGCAGTCTTCCCACTCTCTCCCCTGCCTCCCGTCCCCACCGGCCTTCCCCTGCACCATGCTGAAGCCCACCCAGTGACCGACCGCTGCGAGGCGCCCTGCCCTCCTCTCGGGATCCCAGGCTAGCACCCACTCCCCAGAGCAAACTCCAAGGGCAGCCCAGGCAGCTATGAATGGAACAAAAGAACTGGCCTTGGGCAGATCCCTTTGGGCCCCCCTTGGGGGCCAGCCAGGCAGCCTTTAGGAGAGGGAGGCTGGTCAGAGCAGGGCGCTAAGCCAAGAGGAGGGGTCCGGTGAGTCCCCTTGTCTGTACTCCCTCCTCTCAACAGCTCTCCCTAGCCTCTGGCAAGGGCAGTTGGCCTGGGTGGCCCAACTGGTTTGTTCACACTTGACCTGACCTTTTCCCCCATGACTCACCGGCAGCCCCAGGCTGACCCAGGATCCCCGCTGCCCATGCTGCTTCCTGGCTTGTGGAAGAGCAGGTTGTTGGGTAGCTCTGTCCCTTCCTTCTCCCACATTCCTGACCCGAAAGCCCTCCCCACCCACAGCTCACAGGCTGAAAGGAGCAACCTCTCACCCTGTATGTGGCTGGTGCCCCCTGGCTTCTCCCCCAGCCTGGGCCTCTTTTCACTCCCCGTCTCTCGTTCTCTTCAGCCCCTGGATCACCTGTCTTCCCACTTCCTTCCCGAGCCCCAGCAGCTGGCCTCACTAGATGGATTTTCTCTGCCCTTCCTGGATCTGTGTTTAGCAGTGGGAGGAGCCGGGACATCGGGACCGAATGTCAGGCCTGAGTGCCAGGTCCTGGGCATGGAAAATCCACCGTCATCACTGGGGTTTCTGATGATCAGAATGCGGTCAGGGTTCCACGCTAGGGTGTTGGGGAGCGAGGAGATAGTTGATGTTGGTTGGTGTAGAGGGAAATGGGGCTCTACCAAGGCTGGGCTTAGGGGTTCTTGCTTAAATTCAGAGACTCTGTTTCCAAATTGTGAAAGGATTGTGGTGTTGAGGGGATTTTCAGAGCTGCTGCCTAGGCAAACAGGCCTGCAGACCCCTTCTGTCCAGGCCAGGCTCTGGGATCTGGTGGTGCCGGTCCACCATGAGGCGTACAGGTGAGCGAGGCTGGGGTCTGTCTAGACCTCCATGTCTGCCTGGGGGCTGGCTGGACCTGAGCCCAGGAGAGGAAGCAGAGGTGCCAGAAGGGGCCTGCCTCCAGACGCTTTCAGCATCACCCTTCCTCTTCTACACGTGATGACTCCCCCTTGTCTGAATTTATAAATTACTGTTCCCCCTACAAAAATAGTTTAACCCTATTACAAATATTTGGCTGATTGGGGGAAATTTCAATCTAATGACTGTTGGCTTTTGGTTTCTTTCCATCCATTGTGCTTTCCTGTGTGTTGGGAGTTTTATAGACATGGAGACATGCTGGTGTGCTGACAATGATGCTGTAATTTTTCACTTACTGTATTCATTGATTCAGTGAATGGCACATGCTGTACTGTGCACTGGGAGGCAGTGAGAAATAAGGCATGGTCCCTGTCCTCAGGTAGCTTACTGTCCAGGAGGAGCTATTGCCAGCAAACTGATACTGTCCAGGAGGAAATATTGCTAAGCAAACCAATAGTTATGATCTAGTGTGGTGATTGCGCCTATTAGGTACTGGGGCGGGGAGCATGTTGGAGGAGATACCACCTCCCTGGCCCCCCACCAGAGGGAAGCCCAGGATTACCTCCTGGCCAGGAAACTGATGTCAGAGGGGAATCCAGCCTCCTCTGTGAAACCCTCCGGACCTGGCAGACTTTTTCTTCTCATCAATAAGAATTGGTCTTTGCAAATTTCCCACTAGTTCTCCAATTAATTTTGATTATTTCATATTTTACTAGGAAAGCACTGTGTTTTTGTTTTTGGTTGTTGTTGTTTTTTAGATTTATGAAATCCCCCTTTTAAATATATTTATGGATTTCTTTGTGGCCAAGTTAGTGATATTTTCTAGTTAAGGTTCCATATGGATCAAATCTAGTTTATTGATTACATTATTCAAATGGGTATTTCCTTTGTGTAACTTCTTATTTTTTATCCTTTATTCTAATTCTTATAGAGGTTTATTAAATCTCCCATTCAACTTTCCTCTATAGAGTTCTTCTTGTACTTTTAATAGTTTTTGCTTTTTATGTTTAATGACAGTGTTATTGGGAGCATACAGATTTTGACTATTCTGTTATCACAAGTTGTGCCTTTGTATCATTATTTTGTATCATTAGCCTGAAATTCCACCTTTCTGTTATTAATATGGTGGCCAATCTTTCTTTTTCTTTCAGTTCATTTCTTTCTTTTTTTTTTTTTTTGCATTTGCTGGTATCTTTAGTATCCTTTTATTTTCAACCAGTATCACATTTTTAAAAGCATATTTTTTGTATAGATCTATCATATGACTATATTTTTAAACCAAAGCTATGTCTTTTAATGGGATAACTCAATCTGTTCACATTTAGTTTAACAGCTGAAACACTGAACTTGATTTTATTATGGTTTATTTTACCTTGTAGTTTTCTTTTGTCAGTCAATCAGGTTGCTATTGATTCCCTTTTACTCCCCCTGTTAATCTGTTGTCCTCCTACACTTTCCAATTCATCTGTGGCTTCTGCTTTTCCCTGGGGCTCCTAATCAGACGGATTCTATAGAATGTGCAGACATGGGGATTCCTGTTCTCAGCACTTCCATCTGGAACTCACAAAAGCCTGTCAGCCAGTAGACTCGGGCCTTTTTTCAGCTTAGAGAAATCTATTTGTTGCATGATTATTGTTTCTTTTACTCTTCCTCGTATTTGCACGTTCTTTCTCCTGACTGGATCCTCCCAGTTTCTTATCTTTTCCCTCTTTATTTCTGTCTCCATGTACTTCTGCCCTGAGGCTTAAGATATTCCTCTGCCTGATCTTCCAGGCCACAGATTTCAATCTCAAGAGTGCCCAGTTCCTCCTTCAGTCGGTAGCGTGTGACGTATTTTAGGTTCTGGAGTAGGCCTTTTTATTTTTCCTTTGGTGCTTTACTTGACTCTCCTTGTGTGTTCTTGTTTTTTTGTTCAAGTTGTAATTGTATTTTCCAGCCTCTCTGATTGATGGCCTCAATTTTTTTTAAACCAAATAATATACATACATAGTTTTTGAAAATCAAAGCAATATTTTAAAGTATATAATAAAAATTCTCACACACTCCCCTGCTTCCATGCCCTGTTCTCCATCAGCTCCAACATCACCGCTTTTATTCATTCTTTCTCTATGCTTCCAGGCTTTCTTTTTCCTTTTATTTTTATTTTTTATTTCAGAGAGGAAGGGAGAGGGAGAGACAGATAGAAACATCAACGATGAGAGAGAATCATTGATCAGCTGCCTCCTGCACACCCCACACTGGGGATCGAGCCCGCAACCCAGGCATGTGCCCCAACCTGAAATCGAACCATGACCTCCTGGTTCTTAGGTCAGGGCTCAACCGCTGAGCCATGCTGGTCGGGCCCAGGTTTTCTTTATACAAATACAAACTAGTATGAATATACAATTGGTTACTGGATATTCTGTCTGTCTTACACAAAGGTAGTAGGCAGCCCTAGCTGGTTTGGCTCAACGGATAGAGCGTCCGCCTGCGGACTGAAGGGTCCCAGGTTTGATTCCGGTCAAGGGCACATGCCTGGGTTGTTGGCTTGATCCCCAGTGGTAAAGAAGAGTAAAAATATCTCTCTCATCATTGATATTTCTCTCTCTCTCCCTCTCCCTTCCTCTCTGAAATAAATAAAAAACAAAGATACTAGGCAGTACGCATGGTCCTACATCTTGTTTATTTCTTGCCATTTTGGTATAACAATGTTATCTTGGAGATTGTATATAGAGAGTATCCGGCTCCTTCCTTTTAGCCTTGTGGTTTTTCATTGTCAGGATGTATCACAATCCATTTAGCAGGTCCACTGTTGGTGAACACTCGTTTTGTGTCCAATCTTTGCCTATTACGAACAATGCTATAAAATATTATCTTAGGGTAGTTTGAATGTGCATTTTCATATATTTAAGGATTGTTGTTGTTTTCTGCAAATGACCTGTTCATATCTTTTGCCCATTTTTCTATTGAGTTTTTGGTCTTTTCCTTATTGATTTTGAGGAAGTTTTTCTATATTAGGGAAAATAGCCCTTTATCTCTGACATGAGTTGTAATCACCCCTCCAAGTTTGCCTTTCTACTTTGCTAATGGTATTTTTAGCCACACTAGTTTTCTTAAAATACATTTATATAAGAAATATGTAGATCACTTATTTTATTATGAAGGCCTTTTTTTGTTGCTGTTAATCCTTACCTGAGGATATTTCCCCCCATTGATTTTTAGAGAGAGTGGGAGGGAGGAAGAGGGGAGAGAGAGGGGGAAAAAACACATTGATGTGAGAGAGACACATTGATTGGTTGCCTCCTGCATGCACCCCGACCGAGGCTGGGGATTGAACCTGCAACCCAGGTATATGCCCTTGACCAGGAATCGAACCCTTGACCATTTGGTGCACAGGACAACACTCTAACCACTAAGGCCAGGGCACAAAGGCCTTTTTAAAATATAGAATTTTGCTCATGCTTCCCTCTGAGTATTTTTATGGTTTCACTTATCAAATCTAAATCTTTGATCCTTTGGTGGTGGGGGTGGGGGTAATATCTGAGTGAAAAGAGTGAGATGTAGACCCACCTTTAATTGTTTCACCTCTGATCAACAAATTCCTCTTTCCACCATGATTAGCGAGGCGTCTTTAGCACATCCTGAGTCCCAGCCTTATTGGGGTCTGAGAGCCCTGGCTGGTTTGGCGGTCTTGTTTGTCCCTTCCAGCCACTGGGCTGTCGGAGGAGTGGACTTTATGTGTGTTTGCTCTCCAGGACTGGGGTCCAGCTGTTGGATCACCTACCTGGTGAGGGGAGAAGGGGTGGTGGTCTCTAGGAGTGAGGGTTCCGCTGGCCCCTGCAGTCCACGATACCACCAGGAATTCTGCCTGTCCCCACCTCCTCCGTGCTCCCAGCCTTAAGGGCAGAGAGTGGGGGCTTTTTTGTTTGTTTTTTAAATATATTTTTATTGATTTCAGAGAGGAAGGGAGAGGGAGAGAGAGATAGAAACATCATTGATGAGAGAGAATCGTTGATAGGCTACCTCCTGCACACCCCACACTGGGGATCGAGCCCACTACCTGGGCATGTGCCCTGACCAGGAATCAAACCGTGACCTCCTGGTTCATAGGTCGACGCTCAACCACTGAGCCACGCCGTCTGGGCAAGGACAGAGAGTGTTTAGCTCCCCTTCAGCTCCTGGGGGTCTGGTACAAGGGTTACCCTGCCTTTACCCTGAAGTCTCATGTGGGGACCCAGTCTGCCCTGGGGTTTCCCAGGTGTCAGACACTCCGACCTGTGCTAGCCAGTCCTGCCCACCCAGCTGCCCCAGCCCCTGCTTGGCTTGGGCAGTAGAGCGTAGCAGTTGGGAGAAGAGGAGAAACAGGGCATGTTTAAGCCCTTGGCCCCAGAGCTGCATCTTAAAGGGAGAGAAATTCCTTTGTCTCTGTTAGACTGGAGGAAGGGAGAACTGGAAGGACCAGTCTGTCTCCAGATAAAAAGTAATGAATACCTCATAGAGTAGTAATAACACTTAGAGTGTGGAAGAGTAAAAAAAAAAATTTGAAGGGTTTTTTTTCCCCCTTTTTATTATGAAAAATTTCAAACATGCAAAAGGTTAAAATGAATACATCTATACATATTACCTAGATTTAACAATTACTGTTCAAGATCCAGGCCATAGTTAAGTGCCCCCTCCCCCCCCTTAGCTAAAGCAAGTTCCTCCCAGCCACTGTGAACCAGGATCCAGTCAAGGGCCATCCCTTGCATTTGGTTGTCTCTTAAGTCTCTCTTGACAACCCCCTCCCTTTCCTTCTGCCCTGACAGAGATTTGTGTAAGAGACCAGACCGGTTGCCCTGCAGAATGTCTATTTTAAGCTGGAATGTTGGCTTCCCCGTGGCGGTGCCCCGTGTTCCTCTGACCCTTGTGTTACCTCAGGGTGGTAGGTCTGAGAGGCTTAGGTAGGTCAGGCCCCCAGGGCTCAGGGACAGATCATCCAGGGGAAGCAGGAATCAAGGATGATTCTAGATCTCTGCTGGAGCAACAGAGGTGATGCTGAGATGGGGAGCTCGAGGCGGGTGGAGACACTCTCAGGCTGAGGCAGGCAGCTTTTCAGTGTGTCGGAGACATCCAGGTTGGATTGCTGAACCTGGGGACGCAGTTGTGAGTTGTTAACCTAATGAGGTCAGTTGAGCTTTCCCAGGACAGTGGAGTGCGAAGCAGACATGAGACACCAAAGCACCGAGGAGATGGCAGAGGAAGAGGAGCGTGGGCCCCACGAGCTGAGAAGTAGCAGATAGAGGAAGAGAAAGCTGACCCGAGAGGCCATGTCCGAGGCAGTATGGGAGGGAGAGGGTTGTGAGGACTAAGTACCAGGGAGAGTCAGGCCAGACAAGGACCAGATTTGTCCGAAAGGAAGTTGTGGGAGGCCTGAGCAGTGTGCTGGATGTTGAGTGAGTGGATGGCGAGACAGTGGGGCACACACACCCCTTCAAGAAGTCGGCTTTGAAAAGGAGGAAGGGAAAGTTGGGTCCAAAGGCATTCTTTCTCTTTTCAAGATGGAGAGACCTTGCCCAGCTCCGGTTTAGCTCAGTGGGGGCGGGTGTGGGGGGGGGGGTGTTGAGCATCAAGCCAGGAACCAAGAGGCCACTGATTCGATTCCCAGTCAGGGCATATGCCCGAGTTGTGGGCCCGATCCCCTTTGGGGCGCATGCAGGAGGCAGCCGAATGCTGATGTTTCGCTCTCATCAATGTTTCAATCTCTCGATCCCTCTTCCTTCCTCCCTCTCTAAAATAATCAATTAAAAAAAAAAAAGATGGAGAGACCTTGAATTTGCTGAAATGCCAAAGGGACAAAGGTGGAAGGATTGGAGATTTGAGGTGAGGCAGCTTTTGAGCAAGTGAGAGGCAATGAGGTTGGCTGGGCATTGGGTTGGCAGGGACAGGAGGACCCTGAGCTCCCCCTTAGGGGAGGGAGAAGGAATGGTGGCTACAGGTTCAGATACATTTGAGGGAGTGGGCAGGGGACCACCGCCATCACATCTTTCCACCCCCGAGACTGCCATCACCACAGCCTTTGCTTGACAACTTCCTTGGCAACCATTTGCGACTCCTCCTAGCTTAGCAGCCGGAGAGCTGCCAGCCTTACTCAGAGCACAGGGACTGGGAGCCATGAGGGGCTCCACCCCAGGAGCAGGCTAGGCAGGCAGCCCCATGAAGTCACCCAAAGGCTCGGGCAGAGTCCAGAGCCAAGGGCGAGCCATCAAGACCCAAAGCCAGAAAAGCAGAAGCGGGGAGCAGAGCCTGCTCTTTCCCATGTCCTGTGTGTGTGGGAACTCGGGCTGCTGCTGGCTATTTCACAGAAACCAGCCTGTGAGCGGGAGAGAATGACAGCCCAACCTCTGGATAAAGAAACCGAGGCCCAATTGCAGGCTCCATCCCGGCCCCTGTTGGGGTGTGTGCGGGAGGCAACCAATTGATCTCCCTCTCTCTCTCTTTCTCTCTGTCTCTGTCTCTCTCTCCCCCCCCCCCCCCCCCCCTTCTACTCTCTCTAAAAATCAATGGAAAAATATCCTCGGGTGAGGATAGAAAAAAAGAAAGAAAGAAACGGAGCCCCAGAGATTCAAGAGGTTGTCCAGAGAGAAGCCGAGGCCGAGAATACACAAGTTGCTGGCCTCCTGCTCCTCTCCTCTTTCCTTTTAATTGAATGAAGCCTCTGCCCCAAACCCAGGAGGAAAGCCTCGCCGCGGGCCATTGTGTTTGGAATCTCATGCTACCTGCATGCGATAAGATTCCACTGAGCCCCCTGGGCCTTGACACAACACGCAAGGCCCAGGCCCCTGCCCGGGCTGGTGACATCAGACTCTCGGGCTTGCGTGGGTCCCCGGGTGTTCTGAGGCTGGAGGACCCGGATCCTGCAGGCGACCCAGCCTCCCCACTGCACATGGGTGGAGCTGGGGTGGATACCGAGTGAGGCCGGACTCTGCTCTGGAGCAGGTGTGCTCAGGGGAGGGACAGTTCTGTGCACGCGGCTAAGCTTCCAGAGGAAAAGATCACAATTCATCCTCACACTCCCTCCGCTCAGCCCAGACGGCACGGAGCAGGCTCAGTCAGCAAAGGAGGTCCTGTCCCCTCCCCAGCCGAGGGTTTGTGGGTCTTTCTTTTGCCTCTTGCCCCAGAGACCTGCTAGGATTTTCTGGTTGCACCTGCTCTAGTTGCCCCAACCCTTCCGGGAGGGTTTTGGAGAGAGGGGTGAGCACAGAGGGCTGGAGAGATGGATGATGTGCAGTTGGCTTGTTCTGTCCCCTCCCCCACCATGCACCTCTCAAGGCTTGAGGGTGTGGTTGAGAAAAGAGGACCCCACTGGGGAACCACTGTGGTCATCACCTTTTCTTGCTGGGGGAGGAGAAGCCCAGGCAGGAGGCCTGAGGAGCCAACCTCCGTCATCAAGAGCAGCCAGAGCTGTGTGGGTTTGGTAAGTGGCTGTAGTGTGGGGCCAGGGCCCGCTCGCTGGGGGACCCCGCCATGCAGGCCAGGCCTCTTACCCTCGGGAAGCAGCAGGTGGAGTGCTGGTCCCAGCCCCTCTACTGTCACTCCAGGTTCCTGCCACACGGAGACCCTGCTTCCCAATTCCCCCTGCAGGGCGGAGCCGAAGGCCTGGGTTCCCACTCCTGCCCTCCTGCTCTCTCCCCTACCGGACCCCAGCCCCTCCCTGGTGCCTCAGAGTTTCTGGCTGCTCTGGAATTTACAGCTGTTTCCGTCTCCTGGGCGTGGCTCCATAACTCTTGTTGATCTGTGTGTGTGTGTGTGTGTGTGTGTGTGTGTGTGTCAGGGTGGGGTACGGTAGTGTGTCATGTGTGACACATGTGAGGACTTAAGGCTCTCGAGAAGGGATTAGTCTACTTCTGGGGTTCGGAGCCGGGGCACAGGAGACTGTCCGGGAGCTTTTGGGGTAGAGTAGAGCATAGACCCCAGACTTGCTCTGGATGTGGTTCCCCAAGTGTCCTAGACCCCAAATCCATACCACGCATGGTTTACTTGGGTGTCTCTGTGCTGAACCCATTGTGGGTGCAGGGGAGGAGAGGCCTGGGGAACATGGGAGAAGGGAGAGCCAGGTCTGGGGGCAGGAAGATGACTGAAATGGGAGAGTAAGAGATGGGAAGTCGGGGACCCAGGGTGGGAGGGTGGGAGGGTGGGGGTCAGAGCCTAAACTGGCGGGACAGCCTGAAGGCGGGCAGGGTGCTGCCTGGCACTTGGGGCTGGGGAGGAAGCACCCCTGAGGGGATTGGTGAAAACAAAATGGTCCCCAAGGGGTGGGAGGAGGGGCTGCTGCTTCTCACTGGGGACGTGCTGTGTCCGCTGTGCATGAGAGGGTCAGGGCGGACAGCCAGGAGGAAGCTCTAGGGTAGGGCTCTGGAGCTGGTTCCTGTCCCCTTCTCCAGGGGTTGGGAGAGTGGGGGTGGGGCACAGGCAAGCTTGTTCACGTAGGTGGACACGTGGCGGAGGCAGCACATGCCTCGCGGAGGCAGACCAAGGCGGTCAGGCGGGTAGATGGTGATGTGGTCAAATCCTTCCTGCCCTCCACGTGCTGGAAACCCATCCAGAGACCGGGTTCTTCTGATACCACATCTGCCCCTCCCCCTTCCTCTTTGAGACACCCACCCGCACAAAGCTTCCTCTTTCCCATCACACCCTCCCTGGGCCTTGAGGGAGCTGCTGGTCACTCATTGTCCTGCCTGTGCCAGCTCAGGCCCCAACACCCAGCCGCCCCAGGCTTGTCCCCATCTGTGAAGCCTCCCCCTCCCCCACCATTGCTCCCATGCGCCCTCTGTGGAGCCCGTTCCGTGCCTGTGTCTGGGCCTAGGAGTCAGAACTCATCCGTAATCAGAGCTGAGTGAGGCAGTCAGTGGTGTCCCTGGACACAAAAATCTCCCCATTCTTCCTCCTGCCCCCCCCCCCCCCCACACACACACACACACACATACGGCCTCAGGCAGCCTGCCTCATGCAGCACTTCCGCAGCCCTGACAGGAAATGGGCTGGAGGTTCAGCCTCCCACCATCTCAAGGCCACTTCTTGTTTCCCTATTGCCCTGTGCCAGCCCGGGGTTGTGCCCCGTGGCTCCACCCCCAAAGCTTCCCAGGGCTCCATCCCAGCAGCTCAGAGGGGACAGGATGGTGGACGTGATTGCCAAACTGACCAGGAGGCCAAGTCGGGCCCTTCGGGTGCAGGTAGGGGAACTTGGCATCGGGGGCTGAACCTGGCCACTGATGGGGATAGTAGACGGGCCTATGGAGTCAAGGGGCCAGTAGTGGACCTCCATCCCTGGCCCTGTCAGGAGCTGGGGGGAGCTGGGGTTCGGAGCAGGGAGTCTCACGGAGCTTGGGAATCCTCCCTTCTTTCCTCTTTCCTTCTCCGGGGCCTTGCCCGTCCTAGAGGGGCTGCAAAGAGGCTGCGAGGTGGTGATCAGCTGGGGGAAGAGAGGCAGGCCTGCTCCCTGCTTGTGGGTGGGCATTGAAGACAAGAGGAGCTGGGGGCTGGGAGCTCTGAGTGTGGTGAGAACTGGGCCCCTCTCAGCTCCGTCCTCTGAGGCGGGAGGACACTTCCTCTTTCCCACTAGGTGTCCCTGTGTCTCTGATGACTGTGACTGGGCCCCTGAGAGCCCTTGGTGCCCTAGACAGGCTGCGTCTGGGTCTTGTCTGGGCCTCTAGGAGTTGGGGGTGGGGATGGCAGGCCCGGCTCTAACCCGGACGGGCGAGCTCCCCCTGGAAGGCCAGGGGGCATGGAGGGGCTGGCCCACCTGGCTTCCAGGAGCTGGCCTGATCCTGGCTGAGGCTCTGCCAGAAGGGAAAGTACCTCTGTCTTAGCACTGGGGGCTCTGTAGAGTTCTAGAGTTTGAAGGGGCCTCAGGACTGCTGCAGTCCAGCTTCCTCACAGGACTGCCACATCCCTATGACGGGGATGGGGAGGGGGTGTTGGGGCTCTGCTTGCTCACCTCCAGCCCTCCAGTGAAGGCCCCTCACTACCTCCTGGGGCAGCCCCCATCCAGAGAAGGTGCCCCCTTCAAAGGGACACTGCCTTGCCCCCATTTAACCTCCGATCTGCAGTCTGGAGCCCCACAGTATGATTCTGCGTCTTCTCTTCCGAATGACAGCCCTGTCATGCTGGAGGCCTGGACTTGTACCGCCCAGGTCTCCTCTGTACCTTCGGGGAGTGTTCCTTGTGCAAAATTCCCATCAGCTCGACCAGCCTGAGGCTCCCCATGGACTCTGAGCCTAGGCCAGCAGCCTCGCCAGGTGGAGAGCCCTGCTCCAAAGAGCCTGGCTCCTTATTGGCTGGTCCACTGCCCATGCGCCCTGTCCCGGGGTTAGCTGGGGTGCACAGCAGGTGTGTCTGGCCGTTCACCTTCCTCTGCTGCCTCCATCCTGTCATCCCAAGGAGTGTCCGGTTCCTTTGCTTGAACCCTCGTTTTCAGGAAGTTCTTGCTCAAGGCTAAGCCCGGTCTCTCCTGCAGTGTCAGGTGTGTGCTTGTTGCTGAAGTCTGGTATGGAAATGACCTGTGTACTCAAGCAGGAAGTGCTTTGGGTGGATCTGCATTGGACCACCTACTGCGGGGTGACCAAGGTCAATTATAGTCACTGAGTCTTGCTCTTAAGAAACTCATGCCTTTAGGGGCAGAGAAGGGAGGTAGATGGTGGACAGCGAACCGACCACCAAGGCAGCATGCCGTCAGGCCCCAACAGAGCAGAGAGAGCAGATTAGACTTTTCTCTGGAGGGAGAAAGCCTCGCCCAGTGAAGCCTGGGAGCGGAGCTCCATGGAGGAGCAGGATTTGGGTGGGCAGGGAAAGAGCCAGGAGTTCCAGGCTGAGGGCATGGCTGGAGCAAAGGCACGGAGGTAGGAAGGTGCCTTTGTGTTTGGGGGCTGGTGTGGTTGGAATACAAGATGCCACAAAAGGGCTGTTGTGAGTGGAGAGAAAAGAGAAGGGGGTGGAGGGTGGTCTCAGCCACGCAGGAGCTGGTAGGGGAGGGAGAGGAGTGATGAACTGTTGCACCCAGCTCTCCCTGCCCCCTAAGTGCCTGGGACCTGCCACCCTGTGTACAACTGCCACACCCCCTTTGGCAGTGGTTTTGTTCTTTTGTTAGCAGTAACCATAGCTGACATGCTGTGCATTTTACATCACCCTGCTTCCCCCCGCCATTTGCACACGTGTGCAGGCTGCCAGGCCAGGGATTTGTGTCCGTTTCTTCACTGCCGAATTCCTAGTGCCTGAAACCATGCCTGGTGCAGAGTAGGAGATCTCTGTTGGACAAGTGAGTATTTTTGTAGGCACCTAAGGCTCAGGGAGAGGCCACCTTGAGCAGGACATGCTTCCCCTCTTGAGTTTACAGCTTAGTGAAGGTCTCACAGCAACAGAGAAACTTCTATGACTTAAAAAAACGGTTTAGCCCAGAGGATGTGGCTCAGTGGTTGAGCATTGACCCATGAGCCAGGAGGTCACAATTCAATTCTCAGTCAGGGCACATGCCCAAGTTGCAGGCTCAATTCCCAGTGAGTGGGGGGTGAGGGGGGGGCGCCGGGGCGTGCAGGAGGCAGCCAAGCAATGATTCTCTCATCATTGATGTTTCTCTCTCTCTCTCTCTCTCTCTCTCTCTCTTCATCTCTAAAATAAAAAATATATATTAAAAAATAAATTTTAAGTTTATTGGCCCTGGCCATGTGGCTTAGTTGGTTGGAGCGTCATCCCATACACCAAAAGGTTGCTGATTTGATTTCTGGTCCAGGCACATACCTGGGTTTCAGGGCACATAGTGGAGGCAACCAGTAAATGCTTCTCTCTCACATCATGTTTCTCTTTCCCCCTCCCTTCTTCCTCTTTCTAAACATATCCTAGGGTGAGGATTAAAAGCTTAAAGAAAAAAACTAAATAAAACAAATCCAATCCCTATAATTATACCTCTGTTTCTAAAAACACAATATTGGAATTGTGCTAAGTTTATCATCTTGAAATCTTTCCCTTGTAGCATTTTGTATTCTTCGAAAACAGTATTAATCTTGTGCTATTCTGCTGCCTGGGGTTTGAGAGGGTCGCTATCTACCCCTCTGATGGGCTGAGGGTGCAAGGCTGTGGTGGGCGCACGGGAAACCTGGGGAAAGGTCTTGAACCTGACACCTGAGCTGAGTCCTAAGGGACTAGGAGTCAGCCAGGTGAAAAGGGTGGGGAGAGGCCTGGGCCGGCTGAGAATGAGCTGAGGCCTATAAGAGACACAGCAGAGAGGGTGGGGGCGGTGCTACAGGAGCTTAAAGTTCAGGTTCAGGAGCAAGGAGTGGCAGGAAATAAGGTGGAAGACAGGCAGGCGATGGGCTGCCTCTGGTGGCCTGTTAAAGGCTTAGACTTTGCCCTGCCAGGCTGCAGGCAGCCTTGAGGCTGTTAAGCATAACCAGGCTTATCTTCTGTGACTGAATCCTCTAGCCCGCCTCACTTTCCTTTGCGGGGAGAGGGGGGTTTCACCTTTCTTTGCCCGCTCCTCCTTTTTTTAATCCTCACCCAAGAATATTTTTCCATTGATTTTTAGGGAGAGTGGGAGAGGGGAAGACAGAGAGAAATATCAGTGTGAGAGTAACACAGCGATTGGTTGCCTCCTACATGAGCCCTGACCAGGGCCTGGGGCCAGGGAGGAGCCTGCAACCAAGGTACTCACCCTTGACTAAAATTGAACCCAGGACCCTTTGGTCCACAAGCTGATGCTCTATCCACTGAGCCAAACGGGCTAGGGCTGCCCCTCCCCCTTCCCTCCCATCTGGCTGTCCTCTGTGTTTTCCATGTCTGGAGTCGATTCAGAGGCCTGCAAACCCCACATCCAGGAGCTTCTAATCCCAAATCCAGAAGCAGAACTGATCCTGGCCCCCGAGCGCTCCCGGCCAGGAGGGAGGGAGGGAGGGATGTAGAAGGCAGCAAGACCCTGGTCCCATATGACCTGAGTGGGACAGGAAAGGGGTGTGTCTCAGGCCATTTCTCTGTTTCTGCCCAACCTTTGATTCTCCTCTGTGAGTGCACAGCTGGGAGAGTTCGGTTATCAATATGTTATTAATAAACTAGAGGCCCATTGCATGAAGAGATTCATGCAATAGGCCTTCCTTCCCCTGGCTGCCGGCACCGGTTTTCCTCCGGCACCCGGGACCCAGGACTTTGGTCTGGCCACAGTGAGGCTTGGCTTCTCCCCTCCAGCTGCAGCGGAGAAGCCAAGCCTCTTCAATCTTCAATCTTCAGTCTTCACTCCACGCCTGCGTATGCAAATTAACCACCATCTTTACTGGGTTAATTTGCATAGTCACTCTGATTGGCTGGTGGGCGTAGCAGAGTGACACCAATATGCATGTTTCTCTTTTATTAGTGTAGATAATTCATGGCATTGCCCCACCTTATCTGGGGCATTTCATACGTTACAAAGCACTTTCAAGAACATTTCCTCATTCTCTCTTCACTACAGTTTCCAGAACGGCAGGGCAGATATTTCACAGCTGGGGGAACTGAGGCAGGGAGGTGCGGTGACTTGCTGCAGGTTGCCCAGGTGGCAAGTGGCCCAGTCAGGACTGTGTGACCGCAGCTGACCTGTCTCCTTCTTGCGCAGGTGGATGAAACCCCAGAGCCCGTGTACGCGAACATAGAGAGACAGCCTCTGGCCACTTCACCTGTCGCCGCCGCGGCCCCCGGACCCGGCCAGGTGTGGGAGACACACACAGACGCGGACACCGGGCGGCCCTACTACTACAACCCAGACACGGGCGTGACCACCTGGGACTCGCCCTTCGAGGCTGCGGAAGACGCCACCAGCCCGGCCCACTCCCTGTCCTCGGTGGGCAGCCACGAGAGCCTCGAGACTGAGTGGGGTCAGTACTGGGATGAGGAGAGCCGCAGGGTGTTCTTCTACAACCCGGTGACGGGCGACAAGATCTGGGAGGAGGAGGCCCAAGAGCTCGAGGAGGAGGAGGAGGAGGACGACGACAACGACAACACATTGAAGATGCAGCCAGGCCTGAGCCCAGGCAGCCCCAAGGACCAGAGGGTGAGGGGCGGGGCCTGAGCTGGGTGGGCGGGGCTGAATCCTAGGCCTCTGACCCCTCCTCCTCCCCACAATCCTGGGAACTTGGGGTGAGGGGAGGGGCCTGAGCTGGGTGGGCGGGGCTGACTCCTAGGCCTCTGACCCCTCCTCCTCCCCGCAATCCTGGGAACTTGGGGTGAGGGGCGGGGCCTGGCCAGTGGTGGGTGGGGCTGGCTCTGAGGGGCTCTGACCCAGTCTTTTACTCCCTGCAGCCTCCCACCCCTGAGACGGACTACCCTGAGGTACTGACCAGTTACCCCGAGGAGGACTATTGCTCTTCGGGCTCCTGCAGTGAGCCCGGGCCGGCCTCTCCTTTTGTCACGCCTCCCGGCTGGTCATGCCACGTGGACCCGGAGGGGCAGACACTCTACACCAACCAGTTTACCCAAGAGCAGGTAGGGGAAACAGACAGGTGGGCCCAGAGAGTCTCAGGGACACGCCTCCAGCCCTTCCTCACTAGTAGCTCCCGTTAACACTGAACTTCGGCTCCTGCTCTGGCTCCAAGCCAGCCTAGGGCGCTGTGTCACCTGCACCTGTCCCTCCAGACTCCTTGGGTCTATGTTGGGCTCTGATTAGAGGGAACCTTTTCTTCTCCTCTCTTGAGGCCACTGGCAGCCCTGACCTTCCCTCTCCCCACAGTGGGTGAAGCTGGAGGACCAACATGGGAAGCCCTACTTCTACAACCCCAAAGACTCCTCTGTTCGGTGGGATCTGCCCCAGGTAACTGACTGGGAAGGGAGAGTCCTAAGGAGAGAGGGGGGGACGGGGTTATATATGACAGTGTCTTTCTCCCCAGATCCCAATTCCTGCCCCTCGAAGCATCCTCAAATCCAGCCAAGACAGTGAGACCCCAGCCCAGGCCAGCCCTCCGGAGGAGAAGGTAAGGGAAGGGGCATGGAGGTCCTGGGGTCTGGAACTGGGCCAGGCATGTCTCCCCATAAGCCCCAGCACTAGCCTGGGCTGAATGAACCTGGATCTGGGTCATCTCAGGCCCAGAGGTGGGTCGGGTTGGGAGCTGGGAGGAAATCTCTATTGCTGCTGTGGGAGCAGGTACCCCACCATCAGCAGCAGCAAAGAGGGTTCAATGGAGGTCCAGGCCCAGCCTGTGGGGCATTGCTGGCCGAGGGGGAGACTAGCCTCGGTCCAACATGGCTCACATCCTTCACTGCCTCCTCTCTCCCCTTCTTTCTCTAAGATCAAGACCCTGGACAAGGCAGGCGTGCTCCATCGCACCAAGACAGTGGACAAGGGAAAGCGGGTCCGGTGAGAGCCCTTCTGCCCCCACAGAGGGCAGGGTGGGCCTTAGTGACGACATTCGCTGAGCACTGCCCCATGCCAGGCTCTGTTCATCCTCAGAGCAACTTTGTAAGAGGTCCTGTGAGGACACTGAGGCACGGAGAGATAGAGGGAGTCCACCTCTAGCAGTTGGGTGTCCCCAAGCTGTGATCTTTTCTTAAAAAAAAATATTTTTATTGATTTCAGAGAGGAAGGGAGAGGGGGAGAGAGAGAGAGAAAAACATCAATGATGAGAGAGAATCATTGATCGTCAGCCTCCTGCATGCCCCCCACTGGGGATCGAGCATGTGCCCTGACAAGGAATCGAACCATGACCTTCTGGTTCAGAGGTTGACGCTCAACCATCGAGCCACTCTGGCCAGGCCCCAAGCTGTGTTCTTAAGCTCTGTGTCCTGCTCTGGGGGTGGGAAGGAGGCCTCAGCCCAGGGCCAAATCCAAGCTCTGCCACCCCCCACTTCCCCATCCCCACCCAGGAAGAAGCACTGGAGTACCTCCTGGACAGTGCTGGAGGGCGGCATCCTGACATTCTTCAAGGACTCGAAGACCTCAGCTGCAGTTGGCCTGGTGAGGCCCAGGCCCCCAAGGCAGGGATCACCCCATCTGCTCCTGACTCCTGCGGGTCTTTACCTGATTTGTCTTGTCAAAGGCCAATTCTGAGACAGTGGAACATAAATGTCCAGCGAGCCAGGCCTTTGGCAAAGACAACAGCAGATTTACCCCAGGACCAGCACCTGCAGCCATCCTGGGCATGGGGAGCTGTCCTTGCGGGCCGACAGTTCCAGCCTCCTGGGCAGGCAGCTGGGGACTAGGTGCCCTCTTTTCTCCTTTCCTCTCCTGGGAGGGCAGGCAGCAAAGGACCCACCAGCCCGCAGGTTCTGTGGTTAAGAAGTTCCAGGATCTCTGGTTAAGAAGTTCCAGGATCTCTGGGTTCCAGAAACCCTTGGGCCCCCTTCTCCCAGAGCTGTGACCCCATCCTGTCACTAGAGCTGGGGGGCCTGGTGGGCTGGAGTCGGGGTCCTGTGGCAGCCTGACCAAGTTGAAGGCTCTCTCCTTCCCTCTCCCACAGAGGCAGCCTCCTAAGCTCTCTACCCCCGAGTACACAGTCGATCTGAAGGGGGCCTCTCTTGCCTGGGCCCCCAAAGACAAATCCAGCAAGAAGAATGTGCTGGAGGTGAGTTGTGGGCGTGGAGAGAAAGAAAGGGGGCTTACTGAGGCTTGGGGCTCACACTAGGCAAGTCCCAAGAAGGGGGGCCTGGGGAGAATTGGGGCTGGAATTCTCAGGGCTCAAAGCTAAAGTTGCCCCCACCTTAGGGATCCACCCACAGTATTCCTGGCATCATGGATTCTGCAGTTTCCTCTCCAGGAGCTGAGTTCCCCAGTCCTGGGCCTTGGAGGGTGATGAGAAGTAGGAGGGGTCTCTGGGGGACAAAACTCAGCCATGACTTGTGTCTCTCCAGCTGCGGAGCCATGATGGCTCAGAGTACCTAATCCAGCACGACTCGGAGGCCATCATCAGCACCTGGCACAAGGCCATTGCCCAGGGCATCCAGGAACTGGTAGGCAGAGCCTGGGGCCTCTAGGGCTGGTAGGGAGGGGATGGCCAGCCATTATGCAGGGCAGCTGTGCCCACTGTGGGTGGGGTCCTCTACTCGGACACTGGGAGCTCCATGGCACCAGTGGGTAGTGTCCCTCCCTGCAGATGCAGCCCCCCCAACCCCCGTCCCTCCCATCCTTATGGCTGGATGGCAAGAGGGCTGCTGAAGAAACAGCCTTTCTTATATGAACCAGCCTCTGAGGTCGGCCCTGCAGGAGGATTGATTCTTCAGGTAGGGGTGGAGGCACATCCTAGAGGAATGTCCATTTTCAGGGGCGCAGAAGGAAAAGAAACTATCTGAGAAATAGCCTCAGGCTGGAATGACAGGCTGAAACTAGAAGATACAATTTTTAAGGGTTGAATTGAAGAGTCTACCATTTTTAGATTCAAAATATCAATTGCATAAGTAGAGATGGGACAGTCCCCCTCTGACAGCGATTCCCTTCGCCTGGAAACAACCTGGGGCTTTTTGAAATCCCCTAGGACCCAACACTGGGTGCGGCATTTGGCTGTATTACTAGAGGCAGGAATCCAGATCCAGGGAGGTGATTCTGGTGTGGTTGTTGGCTCAGGCCCCAGCTAGAACTGCAAGCTCAGAACTGGGAGCCACATACTGAGGAATCCTGACCTAGTGGAGTGTACAGAATTGCTGAGAAAAATATGGAAAGGCGGGGGCAGGAACTGGGACATGGGTAGGGCAGAACAGGAGGACTGCCTCCCAACACCTAGAGAGCTTCATGCAGCTAAGAAAGATGAATGTTCTGAGCGCCCATGGTGGAGATGAGGGGAATTATCCTGGTTAAGGGGAGGGTGAATTTGGTGGGGTCAGGGGTTACCAGGCCAGCAAGGCCCTGCCTCTGAGGCTCTGTGGTTCTAGTCTGCAGACCTGCCCCCGGAGGAGGAAAGCGAGCACAGCAGTGTGGACTTCGGGTCCAGCGAGCGCCTGGGAAGCTGGCGGGAGGATGAGGCACGGCCTGGAGCAGGTGTGCGCGGGGATGGGGAGTGGGGGGTGTCGGTGCAGGTGGGGGTGGGGTGAAGGGAATCTTTTGGAGGGGGTGGTGACCCGGATGGGGCCTGCTGGGCCACGCCGGTGCCACGGACTGACTCGTCCTTGCATTCCCTGCAGCAGCCGCTCCTGTCCTGAGCCCTGGGGTCCAGGAGAGCGACTTGAGCAAGGTCCGGCAGAAGCTCCTCAAGTTCCTACTCAAGAGGCCCACGCTGCAGTCGCTGCGGGAGAAGGGCTACATCAAAGGTACCGGAGGGACCTGGAGAGCGGGCGCGGGTGGCGCAGGGGCGGGCGCTGACCAGCCTCTCCCCCAGACCAGGTGTTCGGCTGCGCGCTGGCCACGCTGTGTGAGCGCGAGAGGAGCCCGGTGCCGCGCTTCGTGCAGCAGTGCATCCGCGCCGTCGAGGCCCGCGGTACGTGCGCCCAGCCTGCGGGGGCTGGGGGGCGCGTTCAGGGCGCCTCACAACCTCCGGACAGGACCCCATGGGGGAGGCCCCTGGGTGGGCGCAGGGTGGAGAGAAAAGGGCCGGAAGCTCCGTAGCCCCATAGCCGGGGCTTTAGCCGCATCCCAGGGAACCCGGGCTCAGCGCCTCCCCTCCCCAGGGCTGGACATCGACGGGCTGTACCGCATCAGTGGAAACCTGGCCACCATCCAGAAGCTGCGCTACAAGGTGGACCACGGTGAGGCTCGCCCGCAGCCCTGCCCCCAGCCCGGCGGCCGGCGCGGAGGGTGCTCACCCCTCCTCCTCCCGCCCCGCTTTTCTCGCCGCAGATGAGCGCCTGGACCTGGAGGACGGACGCTGGGAGGACGTTCACGTGATCACCGGCGCCCTGAAGCTCTTCTTCCGAGAGCTGCCGGAGCCCCTCTTCCACTTCTCGCACTTCCGCCAGTTCATCGCCGCCATCAGTGAGT
>NW_005871700.1:190994-269307 GCF_000147115.1 Myotis lucifugus | reverse complement strand
AAAAGAACCACACCACACACACCCACTTCTTTTATTGTTGTTCTTATCCTACATCCACTTCTTTTTGAGGAGAGGCGGCCCCAAAGGTGTTGTGTTGGTTTAACGGGGGGGGGCGGCCCCCCCCCCCGAGGAGAGCCCCAAGGGTTTCTCTGTTTTCCTTTCCCAAGACTTGAGAGACCAAGTCCCCAGAGGAGGCCCCCTTTTGGGCCCCCCCAAGTGGCCCCCACTCTCCGCCCCCCTACGGCGACACCCATAGCGGCTTCTTCTTTCAGAACCTGTGCCGGTGAGCGGGCGGGCCTTGGAGTGGAAAGGCCGGCCTCGCGAGACCCCCCACACTCTCCAATCGCTGAGCCTGAATTCCCTGCACCCCATTGCCGCTGCAGGGTGATTGAGTACGGCGAACAGAACCCGCATGTCCCGTGCAGAGCGTGGCCATAGTGTTCGGGCCCACGCTGCTGCGGCCGGAGACGGAGGAAGCCAGCATGCCCATGACCATGGTGTTCCAGAACCAGGTTGTGGAGCTCATCTTGCAGCAGTGCTCCGACATCTTCCCGCCGCACTGACCCCCTGCGGGCGCTGAGGACTGGCACTGGCGTTGGCCACGTGTGTCCTGCCACGCGGCTAGACTCGATTTCTGAAACCCTCCACTTCCCCCCGGTCCACAGGCCGCGGGGAATTCTGCGCCCCTCAGTTCTGAGGGTATGGTGACCCTGGGTGGGTAGCTCACAATATGTGATTTTCCCCTCGCCTGTCCTGTTTTGGGGTTAGTTGGGTTCTGTTCTTTATTACAGCGCCACCTCCTGTGTGTGCGCGGGCGCGCACACGAGAATGTCGTGGGGGGCGGGGGCGGGGCGGTGAGGGTTGTTTTCCGGGACGCCCAAGCCCCTTGTTGCAGGAGTAATTTGGGTGAGGGGCTTCCTGGCTTCTGCAGGCTTGAGGCCTTAACAGAGACCCTGTGGGCTGGCACTGTGCCCGTCACGAAGCACCTTCCCTGCTGCCGGAACAGGACTGACCCGGGCCTCCAGCGCGGGCAGCTGAACCTGCCTTCCCTCAGGCGCCAGGAAGGAACTGCTGCCCAGCCCTCCCACTGGCTGGCTGTGGACAGTTTTCACCAGCTTTCTTGTTTGCGGTTCCGGGATTCTGCCCTCCTTGACCCACTTATGTTCTGTGCCAGGGGTCTTCCCCTTGGGTACATGTGTGCCTGGCACCTGCCACCTGACACGCACCATTTCCACACACAACCCCACTTTACAGATGAGAAAACCGAGGCTTGCAGAGGCAAAGTGACTTGTTCAGGGTCCAGTGGGTGATCTGACTCCCCAGCTCAAGCTCCCCTTATACCAAAGCACAGCCTCGTGGTGGGGTAAAATCAATCCTTTGAGCTACCCCCTAACCGCAGCATGGACTGATGGGTAAAGCAAAAAAAAAAAACGAAGCAGCTGGGTGGGTTCTGTCTGGGCTTGGGGAGGTACCTGAAGGTGAAGAGGGAACCTGCCCAGCTGTTCTTCCCTGGGGGGAGTGGAAGTGGCACTAGCAGGAGCCCCTCTCAGCACCTGGCTGTCAAGTGTGCCTCCTTGGTGGCTGCCTTGCCACCCAGAGCTGGGAGAGGCCTGCAGGATGGAGGGGAGGGGGGTGTAACCCCCACAAAGGCAGTGTGGACCCCGGGGTCAGCAGCCCCCTTCCCTCATGCACAGACCATATCAGTTTGTGGGTCTTACCTCCCTGCCCCACCCACCCGCGCACTTACTCCACAAGCAATAATAGCTAATATTTATTGACATTTGCACCGTGCCAAGCGTTTCACTTGGATCGTCCTGTTTGTCTCTCACAGCCAATATTTATTCCCTGCTCTCCTGTGCCAGACACTGTGCTCTGGAGCAGGGGTGCTGCCCGTTGCCTCCCTGGTGGAGCTTCTGGTCCGGTGGGTGAGGCTGACCCAAGCCCACCCCTGATGCCAGCGGGGCTTGGGCAAGTGTACAAATGGAGGCCACATCCGTCGAGATACTGTAAACTTACAAATCAGGCTAACAACGTTCAATAAAATACGTTTTGTTCTCCTACTTTGGCAGATATACTTTCATGCTGACCTGGAAGGCCAGGTTCTGATGTAAACTTGCTCTCAGCCTGCCCCCCGTATCTTCCCACCCAAAGGCCCATCCTGCAAGGAGAAGGTCATGTGCACAGATGTGGACACTCCAGTCCATGAGTGCAAGCTGCCACACCCCCTGCAACCCGCTTCCCCAGGCCACTCCACCTGGTCCACCTGAGGGCATGGGCCTGGGGCCGTTTGGGCAGGGGATTTGGGGTCCCATGTATCAGGAGTGTGGTCTAAAGGAAAGGGCCTAGGCCAGTGATGGCGAACCTATGACACGCTTATCAGAGGTGACTCGCGAACTCATTTTTTTTGGTTGATTTTTCTTGGTTAAATGGCATTTAAATATATAAAATAAATATCAAAAATATAAATCTTGGTTTTACTATGGTTGCAAATATCAAAAAATTTCTATGTGTGACACGGCACCAGAGTTAAGTTAGGGTTTTTCAAAATGCTGACACGCCGAGCTCAAGAGGTTCGCCATCACTGGCCTAGGCTCTGAGAGAGCCCCACGGATTCCTCATCCTATGTGATCCAGGGCAGGGCAGGGCAGGGACCCCCGCATCCAGGTGTAAGGTTTGGAACTTGACATATTAAACACCTGATGACTTGGTTAAGTACATTTATAGAAAAGCTAGGGAAAGGCACAGGGTCCTCTGAAGCTATGTCACTGGAGTGTGACTGTCTCCCAGGGACCTGAGATGTCTCTGCAGAAGCCACATTTGAGCCAAACACTAAAGAATGAAGAGGAATTAAGGGAAGAGTATATAGTCAGAGGGAACAACATAGGCAAAGGCTCTGAGGCAGGAAGGCTTGTGGGGAGAACAAATCTAAAGCCATCATGATTAGAGCTGGGAGATCCCGTAGGCATGGGTGCGGGAGAGGCTGGCAGGGGCAGAATGTGCAAGGCCTTGTGTACCCCAATAAGGGGCTCTGTGGTACCCGCTGGACAACAGGCATGAGGATCCCTGGGCAGGGATGTCTTAGGAAGTGTCAGCTCAGTGTGAGGACATTCACACCGCAGAGGCTTCTTACGGTGATAAAAGGAGACGTGTGTAATATACGTGGCCCACAGCCTGGTGCAGGAACCTTCATAAAGCCTCTTTTACTACCTGAATTTCCTATGAGTTTGTTAGTACGATTTATTTTATAATTACTACCTGATTTGTATATTATGTTTTTTTCAATCACTGTTACAAGACCACCTTCTTTCACCATACACAAGAATAAACTCAAAATGGATTAAAGACATAAATGTTAGACTTGAAACCATAATACTCTTAGAAGAAAGCATAGGCAGTAAAATCTTGGACATTTCTCAAAGCAATATTTTTTCTGATATATCTCAGGCAAGGGAAAAAAATTTTTTTTAAATGGTACTACATACAATTAAAAAGTTTTTACACAGCAAAGGAAGCCATCAACAAAATGAAAAGAACACCCACTGAGTGGGAGAGCATATTCACCAATGATACATCTGATAAAAGGTTAATATCCAAAATTTATAAAGTACTTATACAACTCAACGCCAAAAGAACACACAAACAATCCAATTAAAAAGTGGGCCAAGGACTTGAATGGACTCTTCTCCAAAGAGGACATACAGATGGCCAATAGACATATGAAAAGATGTTCAATGTCACTAATTACCAGAGAAATGCAAATTAGAACCACAATAAGATATCACCTCACACCTGACAGAATGGTTATCATCAATAAATCAACAAACAACAAGTGTTGGTGAGGGTGTGGAGAAAAGGGAACCCTCATACACTGTTGGTGGGAATGCAGACTGGTGCAGCCACTGTGGAAAACAGTATGGAGTTTCCTCAGAAAATTAAAAGTGGAACTGCCTTGTGACGCAGAGATTCCACTTCTGGAAATATATACAAAGAAACCCAAAACACTGATCGAAAGACTATATGCACCCCTGTGTTCACTGCAGCATTATTGATAATAGCCAAGATTTGGAAGCAGCCCAAGTGCCCACCAGTAGATAATTGGGTTAAAAAAAAAAAAAAAAAAAGCTGTGGTTCATTTATACCAGTGATTCCCAAAGTGGGCGCTACCGCCCCCTGGTAGGTGCTGCAGCGATCCAGGGGGGCAGTGATGGCCACAGGTGCATTTGGGGGCGATGAGTAACTGCTATTAAAATTTTAAAAAAATTAATTTCCAGGGGCTGAGTAATATTTTTTCTGGAAAGGGGGCGGTAGGCCAAATAAGTTTGGGAACCACTGATTTATACAATGGAATACTACTCAGCTGTAAAAAAGAAGGAAATCTTACTTTTGCGACAGCATGGAGGACCTGGAGAGTATTACGCTAAGTGAAATAAGCCAGTTAGAGAAAGACAAATACCATATGATTTCACTTATATGTGGAATCTAATGAACAAAATAAACAAACAAAATAAAAACAGACCCATAGATACAGAGAACAGAATGACAGCTGTTAGAGGAGAGGGGGTCGGGGGGCTGGGTGAAAAAGGTGAAGGAATTAAGCAAAAACAACAGCCTCATAGACATAGACAATAATATGGTGATTACCTGAGGGAAAGGGGGTTGGGAGGAGGTAGAAGAGGGTGAAGGGAGGATAAATGGTGATGAAAGGAGACTTGACTTTGGGTGGTGAACACACAATACAATGTATAGATGATTGTACACGAAACCTGTATAATTTTATTAACCAATGTTACCTCCAATAAATTCAATAAAAATTTTTAAAAAGAAGTCGTCGCATAAGTAGTACAGAGAGGTCCTTGTACCCATCACCTAGCCTCCCCCAGTGGTGACAGCTTACAAAACTGTAGAGCAGCAGTTCTCAACCTGTGGGTTGCAACCCCTTTGGGGGTCAAACGACCCTTTCACAGGGGTCGCCTAAGACCATCCTGCATATCAGATATTTACATTACGATTCAGAACAGTAGCAACATTACAGTTAATGAAGTAGCAACGAAAATAATTTTATGGTTGGGGGTCACCACAACATGAGGAACTGTATTAAAGGGTCGCGGCATTAGGAAGGTTGAGAACCACTGCTGTAGTGCATTATGAAAACCAGGAAAGATGGCACTATACAATAACTAGGCTCCAGACCTTACTCGATTTCACCATTTTGTGGATGTGCTCATTCTTTTGTGTGTCTTTGTGTTGAATTCCATGACATTTTATCACATGCATAGATTTATATAACCACCAGCACAATCAAGATAGAGAATTGTTCTATCGCCTTAAAAGAAATTTCTTATGCTGCCCCTTTAAAGCCACACCCTTTCCCCCCTTCCCTAATGCCTGGCAACCTTGCCTGCTCTCCATCTCTATAATTGTGTCATTTCAAGAACGTTATATAGATGGCATCATAAAATATGTACCTTTTGAGATTGGCTTTCTGCGCTCAGCATACCAGTAATGCCCTTAAGATCCATTCAAGTCATTGCGGCTATCAATAGTTCATTACTTGCTATTGCTAAGTAGTATTCCACAGATATGCTTTTTAAATTTTTTTTATTGATTTCAGAGAGGAAAGGAGAGGGAGAGACAGATAGAAACATCAATGATCAGAATCATTGATTGGCCGCCTCCTGCATGCCCCCACCAGGGCAACCTGGGCATGTGCCCTGACCAGAATCAAACGGTGACCTGGTTCATAGGTCAACGCTCAGCCACTGAGCCACGCAGGCCGGGCATCCACAAATATGCTTTTAAAGAGACTCTCCCAGCTGTGTATGGAGGGAGGAAGGAGGGTGACCAGCTAGAAATCCAGGTAAATATCACAAGCCTGACCTCCGTCCTGGCTGGCCTCTGCATACCGCCCTACCGCTGACAGTGTCCCCAGATGTGTTCAGGCCCTAAGGGTCAGGGTTGGCCACGGGGAGCGAGCGATTGGATTGTTGACGCAGAGCCGCCAGTAGAGGGCGCCAGAGGCCTTTTGTCCAAGAGCTGACTCTCAACAGTGAACCACAGAGCGGGTTCCGGGGAGCTTTGGGCCTGCTGTGCGCATGAATCAAGAGAACCTCGGAGTCTTGAACCCTTCCGGAGCCCAGCCCCCAAGTTTCAGTGCAGCCCTGCGCTCCAAGGCCGGGGGAGGAGGCTGACGACGTGTAGTGGAGGAGGAGGCAAGGTGAGGCCAGGACCGGGAGGAGGTGGGCTGGCAAGGTGCGGAGGGAGAATGCTCCAGCTCCCCCACCCCCCACCCTACGCCCCAACCCCCACCCCGCCAGCCCAGGGCTCACGCTCAGAGGGTGTCTCTGAGCTCAGGCCGCCAGACTTGGGCCTTGGCGCCTCGACCCCGTCCATCCTTCCTCATCCCTGATAATTGCCCTCGGGTCCTTGCCCACTTCTCCTAAGAGAACGCTCCCAAGACCCTGGAGCTTGTCAACCGGCCTGTCGCATCTGTATAGCCCTCTCTCACTTGCCTCCCTGCACCACCGCACCCTCCTGCGTGCGCCGCCCGCTGAGTGGAGCTGGCATTTGTGAAGAGAGCAGAGTGGGCCCCGACTGGCCCCGGCACCTGCTAACCTTAGGGCCAGAGAGAAGCTCTGCTGCGGTGTTCCGAGGGCCCACTCTCCTCCAAACCCGCGCTGCCCCGTCGCCTTCCGAATTCAGCCCCCTCTCTAGGCATGACCTTCACTCTGCCATCCCAGGCTCCTGGTCCCCAGGTGCTTGCGGATGCCCTGCAGCTTCCCACCTCCACGGCCTTGCTCAAGCCCTTCCTCTCTGTCAAGGGCCCTTGCGTCTATTTTCTCGCTCCATGTCCACTCCCGGGAGAAGCCTCACCCAGTGCCCAGCACAGAGTGGGCTAAGGGCGTGCGTTCCCATCCTCTGTGCTCCCACCTGATGCCTGTACTTCCTTAAGAGAATCTGTTTCATGTGGCCTTGCTGACAATTTGTAGTTTACAATCTGCCTTGCCAGCGACTTCGAATTCCTCTCTTATTCCCCAGAGCCTCGTGCCCCGATTTGGATAAATGAATGAACGCAGCAGGTGACAGATCTTGGAATCCTCTTCCTGTGACGGGCTTCTGTCCTCCATCCCCTCTGATTACTCCTGGGTGGGTTTCTTTGCCCCTCCCCCCACCTCTAAACACTGGCGTTCCACCCTCCCCTCTGCCAGGCTCACCTACACTGACAGCTTTAACTGTTGTCCTTGCTCTAAAGGGCCCCCCATCCACCTCACAGCTAAAGGGCCCCCCATCCACCTCACAGCCCAGAGCCCTGAGTCCTGTGCATACAGTCCTTGTCCTTATGTGTCTTTCCAACTACGATAAGCTCCATTAGAGCAGAAATGTTATCTGTATGATCCACTGCTGCACCCCTGGCACCCGTACGTGCTCGGTAAATATTTATGAAATGAGTGAATGGGAGACTCTCCCTCTGAGGTCCTGTGAACTGTTCAAATTCAACACATCCCAGATTAATTTCATCATCCCCTCCCTCCTCACAATGTGCTTCTCCAGTCTTTGCTGCCTCTCTCCTCTTAGTCCTCCAATTTAGAAACCCCACCGTCAACCCAGACATCATCTTTTACTCTCTCACCACTCTCACTCAGCCACTACATTGCCCAGATTCTACCTCCCATCTTTCCAGCTTCCACACTCACCCCAGTCCCTGGCACACCCCTAATTTAGACCCTTGACAGCACCTGGACCTGTTCAGCTGCTTCTAACTTGGGTCCCTCGCCTCTGTTTTTGCTTTTATCCACTTTGCCTACTGGGTGATTTTTCTGAAACAGCAATCTCATTATGTCAACCCCTAGTTAAAACCCTCATTATATCCAGGTCCCTTACAGCTGTGTTTTCCCAAGTGTAGACCTCACACAGTGGGTGGCAGAGGACATAATTATAGAAGGTTCAAGGATAAAGGGTTAGAGGGTGTCTGAGACAATGAACAGGAAGCTGAATAATAAGAAAGTTATTTCTTTTCTGATTCTTTCCAGCCTTTAGAAGACATCAAGGAGAAAGTCTCCATGTGGTGCTAGAATGTCCGTAACACCTATTTTTCACCTGCTCATCTCTTAACAGGAATCAGGACTCTAGCCAGTTGCCAGCCACAAGGTATTTAGCTAGAACGTAATAACATTGTCTTGTTGTATTTATTTCACAGTTACCTACTCTCTATGGTATGTGATGTTGTTTTCTTATTTATAGTGATAATATTCCATAAAACAAATTTATTTAGGAAAAGATATTGCAAATCATATATCCATCAAAGAACTAACATCCAGAATATATAAAGAACTCTTACTTATCAATAAGAGTAACCAATAGAAATTTTAAAATCTAAAAGAAAAATGAGCAAAAGACTTAAACACTTCATAAAAAGAGGATATATAAGTGGCAGTAAACAGATGAAAAGTGCTCAACTACATTAGTCATCAGAGAAATGTGAATTAAAACCACAACTTGATATCCTTGTACACCCACCCACCAGGACTAAAATGAAAAAGACTTCCAGTATCAAATGTTCACAAGGATGTGGAGTAATTGAAGCTCTGACTCACTGGTAGTGAGGATGTAATTTATAACAGCTACTTTGGGACACTGGCCATATCTACTGAGCTGAGCACACCCATCCTACCCTCTGACCCAGGAATTCAACTCCTGGGTATACTTCTAACAGAAATGAATACTCTTCACCAAGAGTCATGCATAAGATTGGTCACAGCAGCTTTCTTCATCATAGCCCAAAATCTAAAACAATCTCTATCACAGCAGTAGAATGGGTAAATACATTCTGGTCTATTCACAGAATGAAATGCTGTATCAAAGTGAGAATGAATAAATTAAACTATACAAGTGTTGAGCCAGACACAAAAAAAGAACAGTCTTTTTGGTTCCATTTCTATGAAGTTCAAAAGCAAACAAAACTAATCTATGCTGTTACTGTTAGCGGCAGTGAAAATGGCACCGGGTGTTCGACCTGTGGAGTCAGGCCTGACCTCCTGCAACCTCGGTACTTGAGTTCTGGCTAAGAAAGAATTCAGAGCCAAGACTCAAACGTAAGAGAAAGTTTATTTAAAAAGTTACAGAGGGAGGAGAAGTGAAGCTATCAAAGAAATGGGTTCAGGAAACAAGTTACAGAGGCCAAAGAAGGGCCCTTGGAACTTAGGAGAGAAGATGGTAAAGGTAATGCTCTGGGGGTAGGAGAGAGGGACTGGAAAGGAACAAGGGCGGCTCCTAGGGCTCCAGGAGGGAGAGCCTGCGTCCTCAGTCCTTTGAAGGGTGGGGATGGTAGGGGAGGTCCTAGGGGAGAACCTCAATAGAATGTTCATCAGCTTTCCAGGTGTGTCCTTTTAAGGTCATGGTCTCCGCTGGTTGGCCGGCACCAGCTCAGGGGGGTCATTCGTCAATGCAGTTGGCCCTGATGTCAACTGTGGCATCACTTGTCTGGTTTTGCTGCTTTTCTGAGCCTGGAGCTGAAACACAACTGAGACCTAGATGTTATCCCTAGGGGTTAAATTCTTAAGGGATTGGTCATGCAAGGGCCCGCATGGGAATTGTATGAGGCCACCCTTGTTCCTTCTCTAAGGTGGTCCTACCCTATGACCAATGAATGCCAGGGAGGAAAGGTCAGGGGAGGGTCAGAACTGCATGACCAGCAATCTGGACGGTCAGGGGGTCTAAAGCACATTCCTAGCCTACCACAGTGCAGCTCAGACTGGCCACTGCAGGGCTGCACCTGGGAGGAGGCACAAGGTCAGCTGCTGAGGGGCTCATACTACTGTTTTGATCTGGGTGAAAAGTTACTTTTGTTATATGAGTGAAAGTCAGTTTATTTGTGTGCTTCTTCCTATATATGTTATGTGTCAAGAAAAAATTTACTTAAATTTAACTTTTAAAAAAGTGAATTATTTAAAGACAAGCATTAAGAAAATGTAAGTCTGGCCCTGAATGGGTAGCTCAGTTGGTTAGAGCATCATCCTGATATGCCAAGGTTGTGGGTTTGATTCTCAGTCAGGACACACAAAGAATCAACTGATGAATGTATAAATAAGTGCAATAGCAAGTCTCTCTCTCTCTCTCTCTCTCTCTGGAATAAATTTATACAAAATTAAAATCTGAGGACATGACAGTTCTCTTGAAGGTAGGGTGCAAATGGCACTGTGTTCAGGGCACTATGCCCTCTACCATCAAGTCCAAATGGCCACCCTGGCTCCACAGTTCCTGCATCATGTCACACAGCAGTTCATTGTGATGCCTGGGAGCACAGACTTGGGAATCTGATGAACCTGACTTTGAACCTGAGCTCTGCCACTGGCTGTGGGACTTGAGACAAGTTACCCAGCCTCTCCAAGCATCAGCTTCTTCATCTATAAGTCGCCTCAAAGGGTGATGGGCTTGATCAGTGGAATGAAATGGCCCAGCACTGGGCACAGAAGGTGGACGTGACAGATAAAGCCTGCTGCTCCCTAAACAAGCCCTGCTTGTTCACACGTTTTTGCACCCCAAGTGTCTGTACATGCTGTTCCCCTAGAATGCCCTTCCACCTGGCGATCACACTCCCATTCCTTCAGTGCCCAGCTTAAGCATCTGCTCCTATAAGATGCCACACCCCTCATGAGGTTAACCCCATCCCCTCTGCACCATCCACCCATGAACACATATGGTTTGTATGGCTTGCTATTCCTTTAGGGGTTGGCTCTTGCTTATAGAGAAGGCTCTCAATATATACCTGCCAAATGCAAGAATGAACAGTTCTTGGAATGATTCTCATTTCTCTGCAGTTTCTTGGGGGAGGGAGGGCTGGTTCCTTTTCCGTGCTCATAAGGATATCAGACATTCAGCCTTGTGTTAGGGACCTCATCCCCCTCTGTGGAGAACTGGCAACATGAGATGTGTTGCGGGTGAGTGGTTATCACCATGACGTCAGCCTCAAAGGTTAGGGATGTCCCCAAGTCATCCCAGTTCCCTTTATCACCCTATATGGATAGGTCACCCATGAGAGCGCCTCCAACGTCTATTTAACCTCTTGGTAGCTTAACAGGTTCCCTAAGCCAGGCACTCGCTGTGTGAGACAGGAACACTGTTTTAAACTTTTATAAGTCACTAAAGGCCCGGTGCATGAATTCGTGCACAGGTGGGGTCCCTCGGGGCGACCTGCAGAGATCGGGCCCCAGCTTATGCCCCCAGCCTCGCAGCCCCGCAAGCCCGCCTGGCACCCCACCTTGGCCTGGCACCGCCTGCTCACCTGCTCCACCATCCCACCGCCATGTTCTGCACCGCCCCCTGGTGGTGAGCGCACGTCATATGAGTGGTTGAACTCCCCATTGAACAACTGCCTGAGGGGACAATTTGCATATTAGGCTTTTATTATATAGGATTGATAGGGCAGGGAGGCGAGTGGGGCAACTTGTTCAGATGTGACTTCACACGTGACCAAGTCCTGACACCCTTGGTTTGGTAACTCGGCACATATTCCCTTAGCAAGACAAGTGCTATAGAACCCCATTTGAGTCCTGGGCACCACTTCACTCCCCCTCCGGCCCCCTCCCATGTTTTCCCCAAATACGCAGGCACCTACACAGCACCCAGGCTCTGCCCTGCCAGCCCCTCAGCCCAAAACATGGCATCACAACTTTTCAGCCTTTGGAATTCAACCCAAAGGTACAGTTACTAAGTGCTGGCCTTGTGCTGGTCAGGATAAGAGACGGAAAACACCGGAATCTGGGCCTTCCTGTCTCCTAAGCGGAGACAGATACGGACACCGATTCATAGTACAGGGTGGTGAGTGTGGCTGAGCAGGGCCCAGGACCCTGAAGGCAGTCAGAGAGGCGACAGGGTTGGAGGGGCGGGGGAGGTTTAGGGAAAGCTTCCCGAAGGAGGTTAATGTTTTGATTGCTGATTGTTCCCTCTCTGTCCCACCCACGGAATGGACGGTCCTTAAGGGCAGGAACCTCACCCCTTGTCCTCAGCTGTTTTCCCAGCTGAATGCCTGGGACAGGGACAGGGACAGGGACAGGGACAGGGCAGGTATTCCGTTAACATTCGCGCCAGAATCAGGTAATAGCTGAGCTAAGTTGTGAGGAATGGGTGGATAGTTAGCCTTTCTGAAGGTGTTCTAAGAGGGAGGGGCCTCGTGAGCAAAGGGCTGGGCATGGGAAACAGCTGGACATGAGGGGAATGAGATGCAGCTGGGGTGGGACAGCCAGGGACTGGCAGGGAGGGAAGTGAGAAGAGACTGGCCCTGGACCCACCATCTTGGCTGTCACAGAACAGTTATCCTTATGGTGTAGTGGAGGTGGGCTCTGGTGTTTCCGGTCAAAGTCTGACAAATGGGGGGGCGCGGTATCAGGAGATCTCAGAGGCTCTGACCATCTCATTCCCAGCGCCAGGCAGGAGTGAGGCTAGACCAGGGATAGGGGGGATGAGGCTCAGTCCCCAAACCCTGGAGTTTCACAGACCAACCAGTGATCAGTGCTCCAGAGCTGGGATTGGGGTTCACATGGCAGCAGAGAGAGAAGAGCCATGGGAGCCCCAAGGTGTTCTCACCTGCTCAGAAGCCCGAATATGCCCATAGGTTGGCAGTCCTCATGGAGCCTGGGCCAAGGGGTCAGAAAGCCTGAATATGTCTCTAGTCAGAGGGGACTCGAGAGAGGCCTGGTGATAACCTACAAGGCCAACAAGCCCAGTGACCCTCCCTGGCGTGTTAGGGGCACACTAGGCAGGAGAACTAGTCTGTTCTCTCAAGTCATCCACCGACACCCCTGGCAGGTGGGCCTCATCTTGGCACGCATTTCACAGAGGAGGAGCAGGGCCTCGTCTGCAGCTGGTCTGGCCTCACACCACCCATCCATCCGTCCATTTTCTTATTCAGGGGATGTTCGTTGAGCACCTACTATGTGCCAGGCACTGTTGTAAGTGCTGGAGATGCAGATTGACACACAAACTCCTGTGAGCTCCTGCCTTCAGAAAGCTCACATTCTCTTGGGGAGAGAGCTAAATAATAAACAGAGAAGTAAGGAAAACATAGATTGGAGAGCTGGTGTGGTTTAACAGTCCAGACCACTGACCCCTTCCAGTCCAGTGACCATGAGAATACTGTGTCTGGGCTGGAGGTCATAGGGACCAAGGTGCTAGTTTATGAGTGGGGGGCGGGGGGCAAACCCCCAGAGCCAGGGAGTAGAGGAGTGTAGCCCCGTGATTCCATCCATCTCAGAGCATCGAGTTCTGGGCCTTTAAGTCTGATTTAGGCCAGTCCAGGCTTCACCTGTCAGCTGGGTCCTGATTGAGAAGCTCCCAGCATCCCCTGCAGGAACCCCTGACTCATCCGTTTCTCTCTACGAAGCGTCCCTCACTGTCTGCCGTTGACGCTGGCTGCTGGCATAAACCTTGGCTGGAACTGTTGGCCAGGCACCCCCACATGGTCTGGGCTTCCTCACAGCATGGCCGCCTTGCACGGTTTCCATGGCAGCTCAGGACTCCAAGGGTGAGTGTCCCTGAGAACTTGAAGGAAGTTGATTGTCCTGAAAGCCTCGCTTTGGAAGTCACATCACAACCCTTCCGCCATGCCCTGTCGTCCCCATAGCCTGTAAGATTGGCGTAGCTTCCGGGAGAGAAGACACAGACCCCACTTCTCAATGGGCAGAGTGCAAAGAATTTGTGGGCGTGTTTTAGAACCGCCACACACAGCCAAGAGCGGGAGGCAGCGTCAGGAGGTGAACTTGGAGTATCTGATGGCGGAGTCCACATCTCAGGCATAGAATTGCACATGGTGCCAGGCTGCCAGGAAGGACAGGGAAGGGTCTTCCCTGGGGCAGTAGATGTGGGCATGGAGAGGGCACAGAGAGGAGTGACACTAAGAAGGTGAAAGCTCTGTCCAGTCCCTTATGGACATCCCAGCCTGAGCATGCAGAGGACCGGGCACGCTAGGCTGGCTGGCTGGTTCTGGCGGTTTGGGTGTGCACACTCAGGGAGCCCCGTCTCCAGGGCTGGGGACCTGAGTCGGTATCTAACACTGGGGAGAAGGGAGGAGGAGGGTCCTGCACTCAGGGAGCCTGGACGGATCGCCGACCAAACTCCTCAGGGTTTTGCGAGGAGCTGGTGAGGGAGCATTAAGGATGCCAGATATCACTGCCCAGATCTTAGCCAACACAGTGAAACTTGGGAAGTGAAACTTTTTCAAGGCCAACTTTCTCATCTGTTGCTTGAGGTTGGCTTTCAGTGGCTCCCCTACTCAGAGCTGCAGGCAGAGACCCGGAGGCCCTGGTCAGGGGCGTGAAAATGCACCGAAACTGGCCTGGGGGATGTGGGAGAAGGGGTGCCTGTTGTACTCTCAGGTGACCCTTTTTGGGGATTCCCAGTTGGGGGAAGGGCAGTGAACTCACAGGACCCGTCTGCTTTAACACCACGGGGGTGGGGTGGGGGGAACAGTGGGGACTCTGGCCTGGGAGTCAGCCTGAGTTTTGGTGGCGGCTCCACCAGGAAAGATCTGTGTGACCTTCAGAAATCACTTCCCTCTCGAGCGCTCAGTTTCCTCATCCATTAAATGTCAGGTCAGTTGATCTTTAAAGCGTTCCCCTCCCCTGACATCACCAGCTGATCGCCCTGGACTCCAGAGACATCATCCACCTCAAATCGGTTCTCTTAGCGCTCACCCAGCGCCTGCTCACTGGACAAACATACAGGAGGATGTTCCTAAAGGTGAGGGCGTGGCCCTAGCTGGTTTGGTTCAGTGGATAGAACATCGGCCTGCAAACTGAAGGGTGCTGGGTTCGATTCTGGCCAATGGCACATGCCTGGGTTGTGGGCTTGATCCCCAGTAGGGGGGCATGCAGGAGGCAGCCAATCAGTGATTCTCTCTCATCATTGATGTTTCTCTCCCTTTCCTCTCCCTTCCTCTCTGAAATCAATAAAAATATATTTTTTTAAAAAAGATGAGGGCATGGATTCAGCCCAGATCCACCTTGATCTCAACTAGACTTGCCACCTCCCACCTAGTTCCGTTCACGGTGAGGATGGGGAGAGAGTGTGGATAGCTTGGTGTGGGCCAGCACCACTGAAAGAACACCGTTGTACATAGCAACCCTCCTTCCCAGGGACCAGGAGCATCTTCCCCAAGCCCTTCTCCCCCAGCACCACCATCCGGCCACCCGCCAGGTGGGACAAGGAGAGCAGGAGTGTGAGGAGGAGCTGGAAGATTCAAGGCTTAGGTCCCCATCATAGTCCTTTCAGCTAGGACTTCTCCTTGGGGCTTGTCACAATGGGTGGGAAACATTTTGGGTACTTGGTGTTTAATACTAATCTTCCTGGACAGACTGGAAGCTTCCTGAGGAGAGGGACAGATCTGGTTCACTGCTTTACCCCCAAAGCTTGGAACTCGGACTTGCATATAGTAGGTGCCCAATAAATAATTGTTAAGTGAATGGATGCTTTTGAAGCGCTCTTAATCTAGTAGGGAAGATTAGGCACATGCAAATACTATGGTAAAAAGCCTCTCACCTAATTCAACATTTATCTTTTTTTTAAATATGTTTTTACTGATTTCAGAGAGAGAGGAATGGAGAATGGGAGAGAGAGAGAGAGAGAAACATGGACATCAATCAATCGGCTGCCTCCTACACGCCCCCCCCCCCCATTGGGGATGGAGCCCACACCCAGGCATGTGTCCTGACTGACAATTGAACGGTGACCTCCTGGTTCATGGGTCGACACTCAACCACTGAGTCACACCGGCTGGGCTGGGAGGGGTATTATTATTATGCCCCTTCGGATGAGAAACCTGAGGCGTAGAGGTTTAAGTCACCTGCCCGGTGTCACACATCTGAAAAACGGCCAGACCAAGGCTGAGTGCTGGGTACCTGGAGCCTCATGTCAGCCTGTAGTCCCTGTACTCTCCTGCCTCCCAACAAAATGCCCGTAAGTGGTGGGCACGGGCTGGGCCTGGGACTCAACAGGGGAAGTCATTTGCAGAGAAGGGGGATAGCTTTGGCTGGGTGGACGAGGAAAGCTCCCCAGAGGAGGGTCAGGAGAGGGGGTGGGACAGACACGGGGTGGGGGGGGATTCTTGTGGGAGCGCTTTAAGAAGGCACCAACTCGCTTAGTAGACCCAGCAGCCCATGTAGACCTCTCTGAGCCCGACTCTGCTCAGTAAAAGGAACGCACCTCAGATCCACATTTGTTTACCTGAGATCCTGGTGGCCAGCTGGGTTTGGGAATTCAGAATTGTTCCGATTTTATTTTATTTATGGATTTTATATATTAAAATTGATTTCAGAGAGGAAGGGAGAGAAAGAGAGAAACATAAATGATGAGAGAGAATCATTGATTGGCTGCCTCCTACAGGCCCCGTTACTGGGGATGGAGCACACAAACTGGGCATGTGCCCTTGATGGGAATCGAACCTGGGACCCTTCAGTCCACAGGCTGGCGCTCTGTCCACTGAGCCAAACTGGCTAGAGCAATTTTTCCGATTTTAGAAAGAAAATTCAAAGCATACATTGTATGTGATAGGGCACCTCTGGGGGCCTGATACAGCCTCCTGGAATAAGGCATTTCCATTTCTGCAGAAAAACTCAACGGGATAAATAAGACTCTAATTTGGCCTCTGTTGGTTCGGCTCAGGTTTTGCCATTTGGGGATTCTGGAATCGGGGATGAAGGGAGCGTGGATCGGTTCGAAGCCCTGTGGGTCACTGTATACAGAGGATGTTTGTCTGAAGGCTCCCCTGCCCTCCTTCCCCTCACGCTGGGGACCAGGGAGGAGGTGGGGCTGCTTGGAGCAGAGGCGGCAAAGGCGTTTCTAAATAGGAAAACCAGGCGCCGCGGGCCCCAGGAAGAGCCGGGCATTCCCGGGCTGCCTGGGCCGCGAGTCACCGCTGAGCAGCAGGCTGCACACAGGAATGTGTCCTGGCCCATGGCCCGGCAGGGGGTGGGTGGCGGGCAGGCAGGGGCATGGCTGAGCTGAGCCACTGCCCAGGACTAAGAGACCTTCTCAGCGGACCCCTGCCGGTCCCCCCACAGGCTGGCTGTGCCCTGTGAGCATGTGGGGGGAGAGCCAGTGGGAGGTGGGGAGCAAGACCCGCGGGCAAATGTGCCCTGGAAGCTGTGTAGGAGCTCCCCAAGGGGGCATGGGAGGAAACAGTACAACTTCCAGTCCTATGGATTTGTATTTCATCCTTAGAAATTTTAATGTAATTTATTATTTTTCCAAATAAGTAGCACATTCATATGCTTTAAAAACATCAAGAGCCCTGGCCTGGTTTTCTCAGTGGTTAGAGCATCCGCCCGTGAACCAAAGGGTCGCGGGTTCAAATTCTGGTCAAGGGCATGTACCTCAGTTGCAGGTTCGATCCCCAGCGATTGGTGCCTGTGGGAGGCAACCAGTCCATGTGTCTCTTTCACGAGGATGTTTCCCTCTCTCCCTCTCTCTCCCCTCTCTCTTCCCCTCTTCTCCTTCCCCTCCACTGTCTCTCTAAAGATCAATGAAAAAAATATCCTCCAGTGAGGATTAAAACGAAACAACAACAAAATAAAAACGTGAAGATACAAGAATCTGGAAGAGACATTTCTACCCCATATTCCTAACAACATTCTTCATAATAGCAAAAAGGTGGGAGCAAAGGCGTCCCTGGAGGGAGGAATGGATAAACAAAATGTGGTATATACACGGGGATGTTATTCCCTAAAAAAGGAAGGAAATTCTGACACACGTGGCAGTTTGGATGAACTTGGAGGACGCTGTGCTGTGTGAAAGAAGTCAAACACAGAAAGGCAGGGAGTGGATGATCCCACTTGTATCAGGTGCCCGGGCTGGTCAAACTCACAGGACCAGGAAGCAGAGTGGTGGTTGCCAGGGGCTGGGCCAGCAGGGATGGGTACAGAGCTCCGCGTCCCCAGGGAGGCATCTGAAAGACAATGCGAGGCTCTGGAAGCCTTCCAGGCACTTTGGCCGCATCTGGAGCGGGGCCAGCGGCCTCTGGCCTTGCTTCTCGAAGCTGTCTGCTGGGGGTGGAGACAGAGGGACTGTGCCAAAGGCGAGCCTCTTTGGAAACCATCAACGGGAAAAGCCTGATGCCTGGCCGAGGGAGAACCGGAAGCCAGGCCTGGGGGCCCCTGCTGCTCGGAGGGGCTGAGAAAGACCTTCAGTATTCTCCCATCTGCTTCTGGCTGCTTGTCAAAACCAAGTGTCTGAGGGACATACCTTATCAGTAGGTAACTGGGTGGATCAGGGATATATATGGTACCCTCTTCTGACATATTGGCCTGTATTGGCTGCGGCAGCAAATGAATCTGGCATTCAGCTCTGCTGCCAGCAATCAAAAATACAATTGGAAACATCTTTATTTGCAATAGCATTAGTAAAAACCATGAACTACCCTAAGTGCCCATCAGCAGATGAGTGGATTAATAAACTGTGGAACATCTACACCGTGGAATACTACGCTGCTATAAAAAGGAAGGAACTCCTACCATTTGCAAGAGCATGGATGGAACTGGAGAGCATTGTGCTAAGCGAAATAAGTCAGTTAGAGAAAGATAAATACCACATGATCTCCCTCATTTGTGGAATATAATGATCAACATAAACTGATGAACAAAAACAGATCCAGAGACAGAAGCATCTATCAGACCGTCAAACCTCAGAGGGAAGGCAGGGGAGGGTGGGGGGAAGGGGGAGAGATCAACCAAAGGACGTGTATGCGTGCATATAAGCCTAACCAATAGACACAGACACTAGCGGGGTGAGGGTACGAGCTGGGGGGAGTGGGGGGGGGGGACAATGGGAGGATCAGGACACATATGTAATACTTTAATCAATAAAGAATAATTTTAAAAAAACATGAACTACTTAGGAAAATTTTTCACAAAATATGTGTAAAACGTCTGCACTGAACACTACAAAATATTGCTGCGAGAAATTCAGGAAGACCTAGGGAAACGGAGAATTCATGGATTGGAAGACTCAATATTGTTGAGATGTCAGTAATCTCCAAAGTTATCTTTAGGTGCAACTCAATTGCAGTTATAATTCCAGTCGATGCTTTTGTAGAAATTGACATGTTTGATTCTAAAATTTTATGAAAATGCAAAGGACCTAGTATATCCAAAGCATCTTAAAAAAAAAACCCAAAACTGGAGAATTTACTTTTCCTGATTTCATGATTTATTATAAGGCTACAGCAATTAAGACATTGTGTCACTATCAAAACAATAAACAGATCAATAGAATAGAGCAGAGAACTCAGAAGTAGATCCCAATTAAACAACCATTTGATTTTTTATAAAGTCCACCAAAGCAATCCAATGGGAAGATGAAAGTCTTTTCAATGAATGGGGCTGAAACAACTGAATATCCAAATAGAAAAACAAACAACTTTAATCTCTCTCTCACATCATTCACAAAAGTTGATGTGAGATGGATCGTAGGCCTCTATCAAAAGCTAAAACCATAAAGCTTCTACAACAAAACAGGAGAATATCTGTGGGACATGGGGGTAGGCAAAGTTATCTTAAAATAGATCATAGGAAGCAATAACGATAAGCTCACCCCAGCTGGTTTGGCTCAGTGGGTAGAGCATCGACCTGTGGAGGGCAGGGTCTTGGGTTTGATTTTGGTTAAGGACATGTACTTTGGTTGCAGGCCCCATGGTGGGAGCACATGTGGGAGGCAACCAATCCATATGTCTCTCTCACATTAAGGTTTCTCTCTCTCTGTCTCTCCCCCTCCTTTTCACTCTCTCTAAAAAAATCAATGGAAAAATATCCTCAGGTGAGGATTAACAACAACAAGAAGACTGATAAACTGGACTTCATAAAAATTAAAAACTTCTCATCAAATTACAACATTAAGAAAATTATAGCAAGCTTCAGACTGGAAGAAAATATTTGTAAAACATATCTGACAAAGGACTTACACACAGACTATATAAAGAACTCCTACAAGTCAATAGTAAAAAGTACCTAATTTTGAAAATAGGCAAAAGATTTGAATAAACACTTTACAATGGAAGATAAACAGATGGCCATGAATGATATTAAAAAGTTCTTAACAACATTAGCCATCAGGGAAATACAAAATAAAATCAAAATGAGTCACAAACATACACCCACCAGAATAGCTAAAATTAAAGATTGACAACATCAAATGTTGACAAGAATGTAGAGCAATCAAAACTCTCCCACGTTGTTAGTAAGAATGTTAAATGGTACAACTACTTTGGATGAAGATCTGATAGTTTCTTAAAACAAAAGCTACCTATGAGTCAGCAATTTCACTTCTCAGTATTTACCTAAGAGAAATGAAAGCATATGTCCATAAAAAGACTCATACAAGATTGTTCATAGCTGCTTTATTCATAATTGCTAAAACTAGAAACTGCTCCACTAACTATAACAGAAGAATAAATAATTCTTTCGGTATAATCACATAATGGAATAAAAAGGAGTTAACCAATGCATGCAACATCAGGAATGAATCTCACATTATGTTATGAGAAAGAAGCTAGACACAAAAGAGTACACATAACATGACTTTATTTATATGAAGTTTTAGAACAAACAAAACTAATCTATGATGAAAAAAATCATGTGCCCAGCTGAGTGGCTCAGTTGGTTGAGCATGGTCCCTTGCACTGAAGGATTGCTGGTTCAATTCCCAGTTGGGGCACATGCCTGGGTCTCAGGTTTGATTCCTGGTCAAGAGCATATGGAAGGTAACCAATCAATGTTTCTCTCTGACATCACTGTTTCTCTCTCCCTTTCCCTTTCTCTCTCTCTCTCTCTCTCTCTCTCTCTCTCTCTCTCTCTCTCGGCATGTCCTCAGGTGAGTTAAAAAGAAATCAGAATAGTGGTTCCCTGAATGAGGGAAGGAGCATGAGGGACTTGGTGGGGTGATGGTAATTACTATATCTTTTTTTAAAATATATTTTTATTGATTTCAGAGAGGAAGGGAGAGGGAGAGAGAGAGGTAGAAACATTAATGATGAGAGAGAATCATTGATGGGCTGCCTCCTGCACACCCCCTACTGGGGACAGAGCCTGCAACCCCAGGCATGTGCCCTTGACCTTTCAATCCCTAGGCCGATGCTCTATCCATTGAACCAAACCAGCTAGGGCAGTGATGGCGAACCTTTTGAGCTTGGCGTGTCAGCATTTTGTAAAACCCTAACTTAACCCTGGTGCCGTGTCACATATAGAAATTTTTTGATATTTGCAACCATAGTAAAACAAAGACTTACATTTTCGATATTTATTTTATATATTTAAATGCCATTTAACAAAGAAAAATCAACCAAAAAATGAGTTCGCGTGTCAGAGGTGTGATAGGTTTGCCATCACTGAGCTAGGGCGTAATTACTATATCTTGAAAGGTGTTTGAGTTATACAGGTACAGGCACTTGTCAAAATCATCTCATGTATAATTAAGATGTGTGTTTTCTGTTTGTAAATTCTACCTAAAAAAGATAAATAGTGAACTCTAGTTAATTATTTACATCTTTAAGTGTTCCTGGATAAAATATACTGATGTCTGCAACTTTCTTTGAAATGGTTCAAAAAGATAACAAGATGGAAGGATAGGTGGATGAAAAGATGAATGGAGAGATGAAGATATATATATATATATATATATATATATATATATATATATATATATATATGATTAAGCAAATAGAGCAAAGTGTTAACTATAGAATCTAGGTGGTAGGTATAGGAGTACTCATACAATTCTTCCAAATTTTCTGTATGTTTGAAAATTTTCATAGTAAAATGTTTTGGAAAAAAAGGCAATAAGCCCAGCTGGTGTGGTCAATGGTGAGCGTCGACCCATGAACCAGCAATTCCCAGTCAGGGCACATTCAGGCACATGCCTGGGTGCAGTGTGGGGCATGCAGGAGGCAGCCAGTCAATGATTCTCTCTCATCGTTGATGTTTCTCTCTCTCTCTCTCTCTCTCTCTCTCTCCCTTCCTCTATGAAATCAATTAAAATATAGTAAAAAGAAAATAGACAAAGTTATTTTTTTAAAAAAGGTGAACAAGTCTTCATCAGCAAGTCTACAGCATTTCCCCTCCTTCTAAGAGACCAGCGAGAATATTCCATGAGGCCCCAATTCACTTGTTCACTGAATGAAGCTGATGTTGATCCACATCATCCCTCAGACACTTATCCTAAACTGCACACCCCCTCCCCTCATCCTTCCAAACCCTCCCCCAGGGCTCTCGGGAACTCTAACTCTCCAGTACCCTCAGCCTCTTCTGGAAATTTAACCCAACCTCCTGGCCTCATGGAAACCAAGCTAGCGTCTGAGACATTTCCTCCTGCTCGAGAAGAAGCTATTTTTTTCTCTCACATTCCAAGTACCTCCGAGTCGGGAAGTGGGGGTGAGTGGGTGTTGTCTTTGCTCTCTTCTGCTTCTTCCAAATTATTTCTCTTCCTTTCTCCCTCAAAAACTCTAGATGCTTCGAAGTTCACACCAAATGGCTAAACCTTAGTGCCTCTCCCTAGGGCAACCACCTGACTCCTGACCATCCTCCTAGTTCATTTTAAACTCTGGCTCCAGGGCCCTAACTGGTTTGGCTCAGTGGATAGAGTGTTGGCCTGAGGATTGAAGGGTCCCAGGTTCAATTCCAGTCAAGGGCATGTACCTTGGTTGCGGGCACATACCCAGTGGGGAGTGTGCAGAAGGCAGCTGATCCAATGTTTCTAACTCTCTATCCCTCTCCCTTCCTCTCTGTAAAAAATCAATAAAATATATTTTTTAAAAAATAAATAAGTAAACTCTGGCTCCAGGCACAGTCTCCACTCAACTCCCACAGTGAACTCAACATTCTTGTGAGCTCACCGTCCACATGGATGACCCTTCAATACTCTGGCTTCCCAGTTACTCGACCTCCTCACCTCCAAAGGTCTAATCCTCCATGCCAACGCAGCCACCCGTTCCCCACAGCACGTTCTAGACCTTGCCCCACCTGTGCCACCTTGGTTTCAGGCATCCCACACTCGCACCCTTCCTGCCAGCTCTCCCGCTGTGCCAATGCTCGGGAGATCTCCAATCCCATCACCTCACCACTTTTTCTCCACAGCCCCTTCCTTCGTCTCTTAGTCCCTTCCTGCCTTACCACCCAAATACCCTACTCCTTTCCAGCTGGAGTTTTCTCCACAGCATTTACCACATTCTGACATCAGTAAAACTTACTTATTCATCTTATTAGTTGACTCTCTTCACGCAGGAGAATGTATGACCCAGGAGAAGTATTTTTTGTCTATTTTATTCACTGTTGTAACCTCAGCACCTAGAACAGTGCCATAGCAGAGTAGGTGCTTAATAAATGCTTGAGGAGAGAGAGAGAGAGAGAGAGAGAGAGAGAGAGAGATAAAGGAGACAACTTCAATGAGGAACTAGAATCCCTTCGGAGTATTCGCCCGCCATCTCCCCATCTGTACCATGTTCTCCTCCTTGTGACAATCGGAAGTATGTCCCTGCTCCTCTCCAAGACCATTTGCCCCATGTGGGCTGTAAATGCCATCTTCTCAGGAACTGGGCTCCTGAGATGTTCCACCACCTCTGATAATATCAACTTCTCCTTCTGAATCAGATCATTTCACTTGCCTCTATCTCCCATCTGCTCAAGTTCCTCTTTTGACCCACAGTCAAGCTACTGTGTCATGTCTTTGCTCCCTCTGCCTCAATTCCCATTCATTCCCAACCCACTTCAGCAGCCATGTTGGCCCAAGAAGAAGTGACCCTTAGGAGGGGAAATCATTATGCTAGAACTAAACAGAAAAACGTAGAGCCTGGGTTCTTAGTGAACCCAAGGAACAACAATACCAGCCCTTCCTTCAGGCTTCTGTTTGGTCTGAGAGAAATGAGTTTATCGTGTTTAAGTAATTCAGGTTTTTCTCTTATATCAAACGATTCAATCCTAAATGATAGGTCTTATCTCTCCTAGGACAGTGCAAGAAATTGAAGGTAATAGCTATATTTCTTTTCTTCAAAGTGCTTTGCAGAACATGGATTCTAAATAAATGTTCCTTGAAATAAATGAGATTTTGAAAATTACTTAAAACAGAGAAGCACCTTGAGTACCAGTGTAGGGTTTGCAGCCAGGGTTCCTTTGCTGCATCAACAAGTGTGGTCATGGGTGGGATGAGCAAAGCAAGGGAAAACATAGTGAGGAAGTTTGAGGAAGCGAGAGGTTGTAATGATTCATGTTTGGTTTCTGTTTGTGTCAAGGCAGATGAACTTTATCAGTCAGAGGGTGCAACTGGAGTTCCATCTCAAGGTTTCTTTTCTTTCTGTAACAGCATTACTGAGATATAATTTGCATACCATACCATTCACCTATATAAAGTGTATAGCTCCATGGTTTTTAATATTCACAGAGTTGTGCAGCCATCGACACAATTTTACATTTTCATCATCTCAAAAAGAAACCCCATAACCTTAGCAGTTGTTCCTCATTGCTCCACCCCTACCCAAGCCCCAGACAACCACTAATCTATTTTCTGTCTCTACAGGCTTACTTTTTTCTGACATTTTTAATAAATAGGATCATATCATAGATGTCCTTTTCTGTCTGGCTCCTTTCACTTAGCGTATGCTTGCAAGTTCATTCATGTGTAGCATGAATCAGTACTTTATTTTTTCATCGCTGAATAATATTCCATTGTGTGAATATACCACATTAAAAAATATTTTTAATTGATTTCAGAGAGGAAGGGAGAGGGGAGAGAGAGATGAAACATCAATGATGAGAGAGAATCATTGATCAGCTGCCTCCTGCATGCTCCCCACTGGGGATCGAGCCTACAACCTGGGCATGTGCCTTTGACCAGAATCGAACCCGGAACCCCTCAGTCCTCAGGCCAACACTCTATCCACTGAGAAAAACCAGCTAGGGCAAATATACCACATTTTATTGATCTATTAATCTGTTGTGAACATTGGAGTTGTTTTCATTTTGGGACTATTATGAACAACATTCCTGTGAACACACATGTACAAGTTTCTATGTGTATGTACGTTTTTAATTCTTTGGGTACATACTTAGGAGTGGGATTGCCAGATTACATGGTAACTCTGTGTTTAATCTTTTGAGGGAATCATCCCTCTGGCCTGTAGCTGCTTGTGGGTGTGTTGCTATCAATCAGAGGTCTATCAGGGCTTCGGTTAGGGTTAGATGAGTTTTTTACCATTTTTCAAGTAGCTGCCCCATTTATACTCACAAGAGTAGTGTATTTCTCCACATCCTCACCAACATTTTTATTTATTTTTTTTTAAATATATTTTATTGATTTTTTACAGAGAGGAAGGGAGAGAGATAGAGAGTTAGAAACATCGATGAGAGAGAAACATTGATCAGCTGCCTCCTGCACATCTCCTACTGGGGATGTGCCCGCAACCCAGGTACATGCCCTTGACCGGAATCGAACCTGGGACCCTTCAGTCCACAGGCCGACGCTCTATCCACTGAGCCAAACCGGTTTCGGCCTCATCAACATTTTTAAAATGCAAAATGCAGTATTGTTAACCACAGGCACTAGGTTGTACAGCAGATCTCTAGAACTTATTCATCTTGCATAACTGAAACTTTATACCCATTGAACGATGACTCCCCACTTTCCCCTCCCCCAGATCCCCGCAATTATCGTTCTGCTCTTTGCTCAGTACAATGTTGAAAAGATATCCTTGCCCAGGCAGCATGGCTCAGTGGTTGAGCATCAACCTATGAACCAAGTGGTCACAGTTTGATTCCCGGTCAGGGCACATGCTTGGGTTGCAGGCTCAATGCCTGGGCTATGGGCTCAATCCCCCGTGTGGGGCATGCAGGAGGCAGTCAATCAATGATTCTCTCTCATCACTGATATTTCTATCTCTCCCTCTCCCTTCCTTTCCGAAATCAATAAAAATATATCTAAAAAAATACTTGAAACATTAAAAAAAAAGAGAGAAAGATGTATTTAAAAAAAGAAAGAAAAGACATCCTTGTTTAGTTCCTGATCTTAGTGGAAATCATTCAGTCTGTCACCATTAAATGTGTTAACTGTGGATAAAAAATGCCCTTAATCAAATTGAGGAAGTTCTTTATTATTCCTAGTTTGAGTGTTTTTAGCATAAAGGGATGTTGGATTTTATCAAATGCTTCTTCCATATGTATTGAGATGATCATATGGTTTTTGTCTTTTATTCTGTTGATGTGGCATGTTATAGTCACTGAATTTTGGATGCTAAACCAACCTTGCATTTCTGGGGTAAATCTTACTTGGTCGTGGTGTATAATCCTTTTGATATGTTGCTGGATTTGATTTGCTAGTGTTTTGTTGAAGATGTTTGCATCTGGATTCATTACATATATAGTGGTCTGTAGTTTTATCTTCTTGTGATGTCTTTGTCTGGTTTTGTTATCAAGGCAATACTAGCCTCATAGAATGAATTGGGAAGTGTCTAGGTTTCTTTTTGACTAATATTTTGGTCAAGTTTATGTCTTGATCTTTACACTACTCTGAGAAAAAGCCAAGGCCTGGGAGGATTTACCTAGAGTTCTCAGCCTGAGCACACATCACAACCAATCAGGGGCTGATTCAAAGCCGAGTCCTGGGTCCTGGCTCCAGAGACTGACTCAGAAAGTCTGCAGCAGAGCTGGGATTCTGTATTTCTGACAAGCACTCCTAAGAGATTCTGAGATGAGGGCCCTCTCATTTCACTTTAAGAAACATCAATCCACATGGCCGAGCTGACCCAGCTAAGTAGCCACAGATGATGGGCCAGAAAAGTAATGTGTGTGTTTTTTCATACAGAAGTCTCAGAGCCCTCAGGGTATTCCTGTCCCTTGTAAATATCTAAAGTGGAAGCTAGAGCATGCACCAATTCCCAAATGTATTTGACCACAAAGTCTTTTCTTTTTGAAGGAGCATCTCATAGGGTTGAGGTTTCACAGAGCATTTTGGAAAATTCTGCCCCCAGAATTACTCAGATGTCCCTATAAATTCTCATGGGGCTTTGTTCCAAGCACTCACCCCCCTGGCCTGCAGCTGCTTGTATATGTGTGGCCATCAGTCAAAGGTCTGTCCAGGCCTCAGTTAGGGTTAGATGAGTTAGGCATTTGCCTCAAGAGAAAAATTTCAGGAGGTGCCAAAAAACTCAGTAATCAAGAGAGACTAGTGACCCGGTGCACGGATTCATGCACATTGAAAGGAAATTAATTAGGAGAAAGATTTGTGTGGTAATTTTACATTACTGCAAAAAATTACATGTCAAAATAATATATATGATATAGTATTATAAAATTAAAACGCGTGTGATTGGCACCAGCAAGAGCTTTATATGTATGGCACATGCACGAGTCAACATTTATTTTTAAATTGCCAGTGCACATCATATTGATCGGCCAGTTGGCTGGTCAGATGGTCGGACGGATGGACGGTTGGTCACTTAGGCCCAGTGCATGGATTGACGCCGGTGGGATCCCTCAGCCTGGCCTATGAGAATCAGGCCAAAACCGGCTCTCTGACATCCCCTGAGGGGTTCCGGATTGCGAGAGGGCGGTTCTCAGGTGACACACCCAGGAATTGGGCTCCCTCCTCTCTGGTTCCGGGTGGGTGCGTCACCTGATAACCACAGCTGCCAAGTCACCGCAGCTCAGCAGCTCCTGTGTTGAGCGTCTGCCCCTGGTGGTCAGTGCATGTCATAGCTACTGGTCGGACAGTCAGAGGGTTGCTTAGGCTCATAGATAGATAGATAGATAGATAGATAGATAGATAGATAGATAGATTATTTGGAGGCTGGGCCAACCAGACAGACATTTGGATGTGGGGGCATAAAGATTGTTTTTAGTGGAATTAAGAGACAATGTCTGTCCAGGTGGAGTCCAGCCCTGGGGCAGCAGGGTAGTCAAGCCAGGTCTGTTGTCTGTCTCTCCCATGGACTGTGAGCCCCTCTGGAATAGGGCAGGCCTTCTGTACCTCTCAACCCCCAGTTTGAATCCACAGTGCCTGGAACACAGAATCGTTCAACTCTCTTGCAGGAGAGCACAGGCATACAGTCAGGTTTACTTACCTCCCAACTCTGGTTTGAGCCTCTAAGCCAGTGCTAGGCACAGGAGACTCAGCCAATGCAGATTTTGAGGTGACTGAGTGAATTTCATCGGGGAAATTTCCCAGGGTATCTGAGCATTCTTCCTGAGGTTGCCTTGCTTTCGATGTGCTCCCATCTCTGAGTTAGGCAGGGAGGGGGCTGGGTGCCAGAGAGTTTCTGGAAAAGTCTGTCCTTTCCCGAATACCCTTTCTCTCTGGGTCCAACAGCGTTTGACCTCAAACGGGCAAGTTCTAACTTTCAAAAAACTTGGACTTGGGCCTGATTGGGCCGGCGCTAGATGGGTGTGATTTGTGCAACTGTCGTGGCCTGACTGGGCTTCGTAACTGGGAGGCCCTTGGCCCTGACCTTGGAAAAAAAATCTGAAAGCCAAGAGTGGTTGCCCAGGGAATGCCTTTCTGGGCCCACCCTTCAGTCTGGTTCCAGACATTCCCCCACCTCAGCCAGACTCATCCCTGTGTCATATTAGAAGTGCTTTTTACGACTCCTGTCTTTTCCTTGGAATTTCCATTTTCTTTCTTCCAAGAACTATAAAATCTCGTCAATTAATTGGTGACCTCAAGAACAGGGTTCCCTTTAAATAACTTGCTTAAAAAAGCTGTTCCAGTGGCTCCGCACTGACCTGCTCAAAAGAGGAAACGTTTCTCCTCTCTTAGGCAACATCTAACTGCCAATAAGCCTCCAGCTGATTATAGAAGGTTCTTGCCTATGCAATACAAAGCTGATCCCCCCACGACCTCTGCTTGTCAACACCTCATAAGTTTACTTTGAGTTGTTTCATAACCTCAAAAGTACAGTGATGTCTTCTCGGAATCAAGCTTTGTAATAACTCAGTTGTCCTACAAAAACAAATAAATTTCAGAAAGCAGGGCAAGCTAGAGGCCAGGGGAGCTGCATGGGTTTGCAGGCTTTCACGTTGCCGGCAGGCAGGTTCTTAGGGACCGTGGAATCGGCCCTCGCTCTAGGATGCTGGCTGTCAAAAGAATGTCATTCATGGAGGGGGAACTGAGACCCAGGCTGGGAGAGAAGGGCGATCTGTCCATATTTACACAGTGGCAAAGCTGAGGTTACGACATGAGTCTCCAGACCCCAGATCCTAACTCCCTTTCCCTTCCCCCTCCCAGGACCCAGCCCTCTGCTCCAATGCCCTTCCTGCTGGGAAGGCAGAAAGGAATCTGACAGCTGACCGATGGAGTGTGTGTGGGAAGGAGATTCAGCCATTTCTCTGCTCAATTCGTCCTTTGCACTTTAAGCCACTTATCTTTTTTGTGCCATGAAAGTCGTTGTGCTGTGTCAAATGAATGTCGGGCAGGTGGGAAGAAAGTGGGGAGACGTTAGGAGACCCCTGAAGTCTCACCGACAGTAGTTTTCACCCGTGGCTGCATTGAAGAATCACCTGGGGTCATTTAAAAGTCCTGATGCCAGGCCACACCCCCGATCAATGACATTAGAATCTCTGGGGCTGAATTCGGGCATTAGGATTTTTTATTTTATTTTTATTTTTTGGAAACTTCCCTTTGATTGTAACATACAGCCAAGTTTGGGAACCGTGGCAGTAACACCATTCTAAATCAGACAAAGCCAAGTAGGGGTGGAACTGCTGTGGTTGTGGCAATGAATGGCCACCATTTACGTAGACAAAGCTGTGGCATCTTGTGCAGTGGGTCCTGGGCCCTCACCCTCACCCATCCCTGTCACCAGAGGGAATCCTCAGCATAGCAGCTTGTGTTTGATGAATGGGTGCTCTGCCCCACCAGGAGTCTCTGTACATTGCCTCATTTTCTCCAGTTGCCCAATGAGCCAGGTGCCCTTTGAGGATGACAAACCTGAGATGAAACATGAACCCCAGTCTGTGAGGCCCCTAAGCCAGTCTTCCAGTAAAAATTATTATGGATTATTATTGTATTATTGTATGCTTCGATGCAATAATGGCTTCAACAAATATTTCCCAGGTGCCTCTTGTGGGCTGGGCACTGAGCTGGGCACTGGGTGTAGCGTGGTGAGGAGGACAGGACAAGGTCCTGCCCTCAGGGAGCTTAGAACCCTGTGGAGCTCTATTCAAAGACTCTACTCAAACATGTGTGCACATGAATGGATGATTTCCGGATGCAGAAGGCTGTGAAGGAGGCCAACAGGAGGCTGGAATGGGAGTAACAGCAGCAGGACCCGTGGGATGTAAGGAAGTGAGAGCCCTAGAGAACAGACCAGCCTGGTTGCAGTGGGCAGGGGGCCTCACACTCCTGGGCTGGGGAGGCACTTGAGTAGGCTCCCCAACCTCCCCTCCTATTGGGGGAGCCAGAGAAGGTCTCTGAGAGTGTCAGGCAGAGCAGGATTAGATGTGGGTCATTAAAAGACCACCTTCCAGCCCAGCCAGCTTGGCTCAGTGGTTGAACGTCGACCTATGAACCAGGAGATCATAGTTCGATTCCTGGTCTGGGCACATGACCAGGTTGCAGGCTCGATCCCAGTGGGGCGTGCAGGAGGCAGTTAATCAATGATTCTCTCCTCATGATTGATGTTTCTATCTCTCTTCCTCTCCCTTCCTCTTTGAAATATCTCTATATCGATATAGATATATATATCTATATCGATATAGATATAGATATAGATATAGATTAGATATATAGATATATAGATATATAGATATATAGATATATAGATATATAGATATAGATATAGATATAGATATAGATATAGATATAGATATAGATATAGATATAGATATAGATATAGATAGATACTAGTAGATATATATATCACCTTCCAACAAGAGGATTCACTGCCAGTCTCAGCACCTACCAGCTGGGTGACCTGTCCTCCCACCCCTACCCTCATCCTCTTCTGGAAAAGGAGACACTAGACCAGCGGCGTCTCAGGCCACCAGCCCACAGAGTCCATGGGGACAGGGCTGGTGAGCACATCTGTCATCCAGCCCCAGGTCAGATTCTTAGGAAATACCAAAATAACGAGAGCCTAATGTGGCCTGATTCAACCAGAGGAACTGGAAGGTTTTAATCAGAAATACCACAAAAAATGAAGAGCTTCACCCACACCATCCCTGCCAGCTGGAAATTCAGTCTCTCCTTCAAGATTTTTTAAAAATATATATATTTTATTGATTTTTTACAGAGAGGAAGGGAGAGGGATAGAGAGCTAGAAACATCAATGAGAGAGAAACACTAATCAGCTGCCTCCTGCATACTCCCCACAGGGGATGTGCCCTCAGCCAAGGTACATGCCCTTGACTGGAATCGAACCAGGGACCCTTCAGTCCGCAGGCTGACGCTCTATCCACTGAGCCAAACCAGTCAGGGCTCAAGGTTTTTAAAAAACGTTCTCCGGACTCTACACAGGAGTTACTTTTTGTCCTTGAACAGTATCTGTGGCCTGGGACTTCTTCATCCGGGGCCTCAGGCTTCTTCACTGAAATCTAACATGAATGCCAGCTCTTCGGTATATTTCTATTTGTGAGACTACGTAGATTTAAAGATAGTAAATTGTTTTCTAATAAAAAGCTCAAAATTAAAGATGACTCTAAACTCTGACATAAAATAGCGGCTGTTCCCTTTAAGCCACTTTCTTCCCTGAGCTCTGCACCCAGGAGGTGCCTAACCTATGGAGGACACAGCTAGTGAAGTGGGGGGGTGGGGGGGGCGGGGAGTGTAGGGCACCCAGCAGGGCACAAAGCCCAGCTCCTCAGAGATCCCTGTGGGGGACAGCTAGACACCTGCTGCACTTACGAACCCCCTGTCAGCTCACCCCAGCAAGGTCCTGAGCCCTTCCACAGACACTCCAGGAACCCCACTACACACACGCTGGTTACGTAAACATCTTGGGGTGTCAGATCTAAACTCTTGTGCCAGCTCTGTCCCTGGGAGCTGTGTGATCTTGGCCGAAGTACCTAACCTCTCTGATGGTCAGTGTCCTCTCAGAGCAAACAGTCCTCAGGGGGTTGTTGTGAGGACTGATGAGATGATGGGGTGAAAGTGGTTTGTGGGATGGACCCCCACATGATTCATTAGTTCATTGTTGCCTTGGGTCTGACTCTAAAGGGTCCAAGAGAGACAGACAAGAGAGGAGGAACAAGTCAAGGATGTGGGAACCCTGGGCGTGTCCCCAAACCCCACGCTTGGTACCTCGCAGCTGCTGCTGTGACCTCCCCAGGCTCTGAGGCTCACACAGGCCGTGAAAACCATCGGGAGCCTTCGGGGCAGCCTGTGGGTCAGACACTTTTTACAGGATCGTCTCGCAAGAGCATCAGGAGACAGAGGTTTTCATTCCACAAATGAGGAAGCTGAGGCCCAGGGCGTTTTTATTTCTCAGCTGAGCCAGGCTCTCCCCTCTGTCTGAGCGCTAATCCCAGTGCCAGGCGGCCACGGGGTGGGACTCGGGGTGGGACAGCTTCTGCGGGACAGGAAAGCGCTGGGAGCGTCCCCCACAGGCTGGCTCGTCCTTTAGGCACAGGGCCCACCATACTTTTGGGGGCCCATGAAAATGTTTTCATTTTACGTTCTTTTCAAACCAGAAGATAAATGAACTAATAATGAATATATCATCATGACTTCAACTTGGATTCTATTCATCTTATAGCAATGCAATTGTATAAAATAATTTTTAATATTTTTTTATGGAGGAAGGAGTCCACAAAGGCAAAAGTCTTATGCGGTCCTGGTGGCCCAGAATTCTGTCCCCACACAGGAGAGGAGGCCAGGAGTTCCTACTGCTGAGTCCTGGAGGCCCCTGGGGGGCTCAGCAGGCCAGGCCAGAGCAGACACAGCCTACGAAGCCAAGCTCTTAGGCAAGGCGGCGAGGCCCAGGCCACCCTGGCTTGGCCTGCAGAGCCCCTATCCCACACCCTGTCCCATGCCCCCCCCCCAAGAGTCCCCCACCGTCGCAGTGTCCTCGCAGCCAGGGCTGAGGAAGGGTGTGTTCCGATTCCTGGCAAAGCCCAGCTTCCTGTTTTTCTCCAAGTGGAGAGGTCAGGCTGCTACTGGAAAGGGACATGAGGACTAGGCACGGGCCAACAGATCCCAGCCATGCTGATGGGCCCCGCGGCTGAGGGAGGAGGGGCTGGCAGGCCGCACTGGGCTCCAGGATCCAGAGGGGGCCCTCTCTTCCTGACACCCCCACAGCCCTCTAACAAACTATGGCAGGGCCTCCTCCTCCTCCTCCTCTCTGACCTCCTGGGCTTCAGTTCGCTCACCTGTGAAACAGAGGGAGGTTCCACAGTGCCTGCCCACCTGCTAAGGCAGCGGTTCTCAACCTGTGGGTCACGACCCCTTTGGGGGTCGAACGACCCTTTCACAGGGGTCGCCTAAGACCATCGGAAAACACATATATAATTACATAATGTTTTTGTGATTAATCACTGCGCTTTAATTATGTTCAATTTGTAACAATGAAAATACATCCTGCATATCAGATATTTACATGACGATTCATAACAGTAGCAAAATTACAGTTATGAAGTAGCAACGAAAATAATTTATGGTTGGGGGTCACCACACCATGAGGAACTGTATTAAAGGGTCGCGGCATTAGGAAGGTTGAGAACCGCTGTGCTAAGGGGATCCAAGTGAGACAGATGGGAGCAGAAAGGGCTTTGTCAACCGTAAAGACCCCTCAGCCATTAGCACAGTAGAGCCGGTGACCGGGGCCGTGATAATAACAGCGTTCGTTTAGCGCCTCCCCATCTGTGCGGGGCTCTGCCCTGTGCAATTTCATCTTCACAACGACCCCATAGGACGGACCTACTCCTCCTATTTTGTGATGGAGGAAAGTGAGGCTAGGTGCCTCACCTCTGTCCCAGGGTTAGGAAGTGACGGACGTCAAGCTGTGCCCACACAAGGAGCTGACAGCCCAGGCGGTATAGGCAGAGCCGACACAGAACTGGTGAGTCCAGGTCTCCCTCTGGCTGAGGTGGCAGAGGAATTACTGGGTGGGGAAGATCAGATGCTTCACTGGCCAATGTCAACAGGCACCAGGGATCTGTGTGAAGAGCCAGCCCATAGCCTCCAGCCCCTACCCCCTGCACCACCATCTATTTGACAGTATTCATGGCCTATGGGGCTATATGCCAGGTGCCTGCCCTCAGGATGCCCCTTTAGGATTTTTGCACCCTTCTCCTTCCAGGGCACCTTTGAGTTCAAATTCCAGCTCTGCCACTTGTGAGCCATAAGGCTTTGGGCAAGTTTCATAAGCCATCTTTGCCTTAGACTCCTCTCCTTTGAAATGGGGATGATAATAGTACTGACCTCACAGGGCTATTATGTGAATTAAGGCATCAAATGCATTAATTCATCATGAGCATCCTCTCACCCTTCTTCCCTTCCAACCCCCCTTGTCTCCCTCCGCCTCACTCCTTTCTTCCGCTTGCTCTGCCCACTGCTCTCTCTGGTTTACTCCTCCCTCATCCCTTCTAGGACCCTGCTGAGATTGGGAGAGACATCTACGAAGAGGAGGCACAGGTCAGGAGTACATAAGGTCACCACCAAGGTCAGAACCACGTGGAGAATTCAGCAACGTGAGAGCAGGTTCTATGCTGCAAAGGGCCTCCTCTCCCACTGAGCCCTTTGGAGTCCAAGAGGAAGGACCGATGGGGTCATTCATGATGCTCACTCTCAGCCAAAACGGAGGACAGTGGTAGCTGAGCTCCACAGAAGCTGGCTTTTCATCCGGGTGACCCTGAGCATCACCAAGAAATGGCAGGGGACAGAGCCTCCCTCCCATCTCTAGCAAAAGCAAGCCCAGGGCAGCCTGTCCACCAGCTCAAGGACTTGTGGGATGTAGAAGAATAAAACAGGAGTTCAGTGCCTGGTGCATGGGTAGGCACTCAAAAAAATACTTGTTGAATGGATACATGACTCCATGTGGGAGTCGGGTAGAGAGCGTTAGAGACAGGACTAGACAGGAGACGGGGCCAGAAGGGGCACCAGGCCCATGTCTGCTACGCTGAATGTGGACCGAGACAGCAGATCATCGGGTAAAACCACTAGCTAACCCTGGTAGAGCACTTCCCGTGTGCCCCTAGCCCTGTTCTAAATGTCTTACCCATGTGACTCATTACTTCTCCTAACAGCCCTGTAAAATAGTTCTGTTGTCATCACCCTGTTTTACAGACAAGGAAACTGAGACAGAGAGAAATCAAGAAGCTGGCCTTTGGTAACATAAACCCAGGCACTCGGGCCTCAGGGGTTTACTAATATGCTCACCACTGTGCTCTCCTGCCTCTCAGTTTATTCGTAAGAGAGAATATCCTCAATACTCAGGTCACGATCAAATATGTGTCTGGCCTCCCTGACGATTTTTGAGTGCGTGTGCTCTACTTGGGGCTCCTTCCGTGTTCTTTTGTTGTTGTTCACAGTGTCCCCCATCTTTTCAGCAGCTTCATGCTGTTGGCCACCTTGGTTCACAACCAAATCCATCTCAGCCGTTAGGAGGGAGTTGGTGGTGATTTGCACCAGGTGGAAGGTGGTGGAGATGGAGAAAGTGAATGGTTTGGGGCTCTGTTTTAGAGGGACCAGTGGAAGGACTCCCTGATGGTTTGAATGTAGGATGAGAATAATAATTACACCCAGCTCACTGCAAATTTTTAAAAATATTTTTTATTGAGTTTTTTGGGTTTTTTTGTCTTAGAGAGAAGGGAGAAGGAGAGAGGGGAAAAAAAACATGAATGTAAGAGAAACATCGATCAGCTGCCTCCTGCACGCCCGCTATCGGGGATCGAGCCCGCAACCCCAGGCATGTGCCCTGACTGGGGAATGAACGAGCAACTTTTCAGTGAAAAGGACGATGTCCAACCAACTGAGCCACACCGGCCAGGGCTTACTGCACATTCAATGATAGGATAAACATGAAGTGAATCAGGTAATTCATGTGGAAGCCACAAATGATCCTAAAAAGCAAAGGGCACGGGTGAGGGAAGGGAGGAGCTATGGATGAAAAGGTTGCAGACTGAACAAGCCCTGAGCTTGGTCCTGTTGCGGGAGCTTTAGGCCACCCTGCACTGACACAGGCCTCTCACAAGAGGCCCAGCAGGTGCTCCTGCCTTGGGCACCTGAGACTGCTGCTTTACACCTATTGTCTGCCCATGGTGGTCGTCTGTGCCCCAGTGGCAGATGCTGTGAGGCACCACCCAAATCCCCAGCTGTCAGGAATGCTGCCAGAAGCTGTCAGCCCTCTTTGGGGATTGAAGAAAACAGCCTCGCCCTGGCCGGTTGCTCAGTGGTTAGAGTATCTGCCTGAGGACCTAAGGGTCTCGGGTTGGATTCTTGGTCAAGGGCTTGTACCTGGGTTGCAGGGCACGTGCAGGAGGCAACCAATTGATGTATAGCTCTCAGATCAATCTCTCTCTCTCTCTCTCTCCCTCTCTCTCCCTCCCTCCCTCCCTCCCTCCTTCCCACTCTCCCTAAAAATAAATGGAAAAAAATATCCTGGGGTGAGGATTAACAAAACCAAAAAAAAAAGCCAAAGATCACACCTCCTTCCAGAGGCAGCCAGTATCCAATGACTGGTCAACAAGATGCTATAAAAGACAGGCCCCCTCACCCAGCTGGAGGCTGCAGGGCCATCTCAGCTCCCTGCCCCCCTGTGGGATTGACTGGCGCTTTCCATGAGACTGCATCACATCTCAGCTTCGCCCTCTGCCCAGTCTGGCTGCTGTCCCTTCCTTTCCGCAGGTGTCAATGCCCACAGCGCACGTCATGAACTTTCTGCCCTGAATCTCATTCTCAGAATCTGCTCCCTGCAACTGTCACTTTAACTCTCCAAAGTGTTCCAATTAGGATAGTAAATGACAGTCACCCCAGCTCTATGAGACCTTCCGGGTCACAGACATTGTCACAGCTCATTGTAATTACTTCCTTACCGACACTAGACTGGGAGCTCCCTGAGGCGGGCAATGTGTAGGGCGGTGATGGCGAACCTTTTGAGCTCGGCGTGTCAGCATTTTGAAAAACCCTAACTTAACTCTGGTGCCGTGTCACATATAGAAATTTTTTGATATTTGCAACCATAGTAAAACAAAGACATATTTTTGATATTTATTTTATATATTTAAATGCCATTTAACAAAGAAAAATCAACCAAAAAAATGAGTTCGCGTGTCACTTCTGACAGGCGTGTCATAGGTTCGCCATCACTGGTGTAGGTCTCCTTCCCAATTATGCAGAACCCAGGGCTTGTCAGGGCAGGTGCTCAATAAATATGTGTTGAATGAATGGATTAACCACCTATGTGAGCATTTAGAGACCAGGGAAGCTGTGTGTGTGTGTGGGGGGGGGGGGGTAGGGGGAGGGAGGAGAAGAAGGAGGAGGAAGCTGCTCTAAGCCCCTAAAGCAGCAGGACCACCCTCCCGCCCCAATCTGCCTTTGCTTTTAGCTCCTCCTGGTTGCATTGCCTCCGCCCAACTTCCCACTCCTGAGTGTAGGCTTCATGTTGCGGCTTCATTCCACATGGGGATACCAAGGTGAAACAAGCCAGCCCTCTGTCCCCCAGGAGCTCGCAGGTTAGATGGGAGACAGACCTGTGAACCCCTCTTGTGATAGTGTGAGAAGACAGGAATACACCAAGGCTACCTACTCTTGATTTTTATTTTAACAAGATATCACCTGCACTGATGTTGGGTGGGAGGGAGGAAATGGGGTCCTTGAGTTTGTTTGCAACCTGGGGCATCGCTCTGATCCCAGCTGTACCCATTCCTTAAGAACGTCACCCCCCCCCCCCCCCCGCCACCGCTACTCTTCTGGTGGTCCTGCTCCCTCCCCTTCCTCCCTCCTAATGAAAACCATCAGTCCTGGGGCCCATGCCAGGCTCACAGTGCCTTCCAATATGACATCTACCAAGTCATAAAGATGGTCATGGGGTCAGGTGTTCCTTCTCCCTGGGTAAGGGTCGTGTTTTAAAGATGGCCTTCTAGCCCTAACCGGTTTGGCTCAGTGGATAGAGCGTCGGCCTGCGGACTCAGGGGTCCCGGGTTCGATTCCGGTCAAGGGCATGTACCTTGGTTGCGGGCACATCCCCAGTGGGGGGTGTGCAGGAGGCAGCTGATCGATGTTTCTCTCTCATCGATGTTTCTAGCTCTCTATCCCTCTCCCTTCCTTCTCTGTAAAAAATCAATAAAATATATTTAAAAAAAAAAAAAAAGAAAGATGGCCTTCTAGAGATAGCCTCCGTTTGGTTGCCTGCTCCAGACCAGGTGGGCAGAGAGCTGGATCCTGGGTGGGAAGAGAACTTGACTTATTGGTTTGCCGGGTCTCTTACCCAGCAGGCAGGCAGGCAGGCAGGCGCCCACCCTCATGGGTGAGGTTCTGGGTAGACCCTTGTCAGCCACCAGAGGAAACCTGGAGCCAGCCTGTGGCGTTGGCAGTGCCTGGAGAGCTGTCAGGCCCCGCTGCCTCTCCACCCACCCTGTCACTTCCCATTCTCATCTCCTGTTAATCAGAGGTGCCCTGGAAGCTCACACACAAAGCAGAATTCCAGGAACTCCATGCCGAGCAGACTCCTGGCTATTTTCTCAGTTCCTTTTTGCTTCTTCTTAAAGGTTTCTGGTGCCAGAGCTCAGCCTCGTGACCTTCCAGGCAGAATCCTGGTTGATTGTCTCTGTGCTGTGTCTCCCTCCCTCCCCCACAGTCACACTTCTCCTCAGGGGCTTCTGAGAATCCTAGAAGGTCACAGCTGGAAAGGACCGTGCAGATAGTGAAAGGGGAAGCTGAGCGGCTGCAGCCCAGGGAGATGGCCCCCCTCTCACTGTTCCCACCTGCCAGGCCTCTGTCTCCCCAGGGCCCTCCCTTCAGAAGTGCAGCCATTAATTAGGTGCCAAGTGGTGTGAGGCACAGGAGCCAGAACAACTCCATTCTTTCATGCCTGGCCCTTTCTAGAGGTGATGAGATAAAAAGGTTAAACTGTTCTAGAAAAGGGTAGGGAAGTTGCTGATAACATACAAAGCCCAGGATATGAAGGAAAAAGGCAGCGAGCTCCCCCATTCCGCCCCCCAGCAGCACATGGGGAGATGCAGAATTTTCCAGAAGGATAAAGACTATCTGCAGGGATTGCTAAACTAAGTGGCTGAGTGCCAAGTGATGGGCACATTGAGTAGAAGCGACTCCAGGCCAAAAGGGGATGATCAGAATGCTCTGCAGAACTTAGGAGGCTTTTCTTCGTCTGTGATTAATTCTGTGATTGTGATGATGCAATAGGCTTGGGCAAGTGTATACAAGTGCATCCGAACCCCCTTCGCCTCCCCTATCCTCCTTTCTCCCTCCCCGGAGCCACAGAGAATTCTGAGTAGGATGAACTGCCTCCTGCCTTCATGAATTAATTTATTCATTCCTTTCTTCAGCAAAGATTTTCCAGCACCAGTGCCAGACCCCAATTCCAGAGCCAATTAGAATCAAGGTAGATGTGGTGTCTGCCCTCTTGGAGTGTACAGTCCAATGGGGACGATTCAACAGTGCCACAGAAGCAAGGGATACAGAGCCACGTGAGCAGAAAAAAAAAGAGAGAACGCTAAGGACACACAGATAAGGAACCCAACAGAGAGGAAATCAATTCTAATCCCACCTAGGGGATGACAATGGGTTAATCAAATGACATTATCTCAAACTCAGCTGATTTTCCCCAAGATCACACATCTAGTAAGACAGTCACCAACGCGTTCACATCTGTATAAACTGACTTTGTTTGAATTCTGACGGTCACTTTCCAGCTAAGTGTCCTTAAGTACGTTACTTCACTTCTCCATGCCTCAGTTTCCCCATCTGTAAAATCAGGATAATTAGACTTTGGACGGTTTGGAAAGTTCAATGCATTAGTAAAGCAATTCTCAAAGTGTGGTCCAGGGGCCCCTAGAAGTCCCCATGAGGCCAAAACTATTTTCATAGTAATAGTAAGACATTATTTATCTTTATTGCTCTACAGTGTTATCCAGAGGCCATGTGATGTGTGACATCATAACAGATTGAATGCAGATGTATGCACCCAGCTGTCTTTAATTAAACTAGACATTAAAGGGAGTTGCACACACACACACACACACACACACACACACACACACACACACATATATTTAAAAGTCACTTTTTAAACTAAATATTTTTTATTTTGGAAAATATAATTCTTTTTCTTTTTTTTTTAATTGGCCTTCTTTTTTCTTTTTCTTTTTCAGAGAGGAAGGAGAGGGAAAGAGAGATAGAAACATCAATGATGAGAGAGAATCATTGATTGGCTGCCTCCTGCAAGCCCCACACTGGGGATGGAGCCCACAACCCGAGCAAGTGCCCTGACCGGGAATTGAACCATGACCTACAGGTTCGTAAGTCAGTGCTCAACCACTGAGCCACACCGACCAGGCGAAAATATAGTTATTTTCACAAAAGTGTTATTTAGAGTAACATGTAATGGGTTTATACTAGTATTTTTAATGAATGCATATTTTTAAATTTTTCTCAGTTTTAACTTCTCATACCTTAAAGATCAATAAATATTCCAGCTGGAGTCAGCTTGCACCTGCTTGGGAGGGTTGAATGTGCACTTCTCTTCACACTTCACATTTCTTTCCCCCCCCCACATTTCTTATGTCAGATTGGAATCTCGAAATTGGCCACAGTGTAAATCTCGAAATTTACACCATGGGAATTGACAAGTGCTACAAGTCAGGATTTTCTCCCCCAGAGAACCAGTTATTAAACTTCACACCATCAGATATAATCCACAGATTCTGGGAGTCCTAAAAAAATTTTTTTAAGAGTGAGCCAAGAAGTTTGAGAGCCCCGGCCAGTGTGGCTTAGTTGGTTGGAGCATCGTCCTATACACTGAAAGGTCGTGGGTGTGATTGCTGGTCAGGGCACTTGTCCAGGTGTTAGGTTTGATCCTCTGCTGATGAATGTTTCTTCCTCTCCCTTCCTCTCTCTTAAAAAAAGAAAAAGAAAAATCAATGAAAGCATGTCCTCTGGTGAGGGGTGGGGAAAAGTTTGAGAACCACTGAATTTATACTTATAAACTGCTTAAATTGGTACCTGGTACATGATAATTAATGAACCACAGTTAAACTCCACCAGATTTGAAAGTTCGGAGATTTAACTGCTAATGGATGGCCTTTTTAAAAAATATATATTTTATTGATTTTTACAGAGAGGAAGAGAGAGGGATAGAGAGTTAGAAACATCGATAAGAGAGAAACATCAATCAGCTACCTCCTGCACACCCTCTACTGGGGATGTGCCCGCAACCAAGGTACATGCCCTTGACCAGAATTGAACTTGGGACCCTTTAGTCTGCAGGCCGACGCTCTATCTACTGAGCCAAACCGGTTAGGGCACAGATGGCCTTTTTGTTGTTTCTCACTTTCCAAGAACCCAGGTGCTCCTTTGGTGCCCACAGCTCTGCTTGCTCCTGCCCCCAACCACCCCCCTCCATTGGATCCTGGCCCCTCATCTCCCACCACAGAGATTCTCTGCCTGTGGCCTTGAGACACCCCCCAAACCCTCTGACCACAGCTGACAGCAGTATTGCCAACTTACTACCACCCACTTGGCATAAAGAGCCCATGTAAGAAGAGCACTTACACTTGCAACCACCAAGCTAATGGTTTGTGTCTTTAGCTAACAAGCTGTGGGTGATTACAGGCCCACTGGTGGTTGTGGGGATTGTTCGGAAGATTATGGCTTTGAAGTCTCCTCGAAGGCCTATTTGGGCTAGGTTGTTTCATCATACTATATCGTAAGAGGACTATTGAGCAAGCCTCAGTCAGATTATGAAAATCTGACTAAGGGTACTGCCTGAACGCCCCTGGCAGAGGCGGCTCCAAAGGTCTCCAGAGCCAGCAGTGACAAAGAGGCTGGGGCATCTGGGGAATTCTAGAGAAAGAGGTTTTCTGAGAGAATGCTAATTGATAACAGTTAACAAAACAAAACAAAACAAAAAAAACTCCCATGACCAAAAAACGCAGTGAAATCGAAGCATCAGCATTAGCAAGCAAATAATAAATGACAAACAAATAAGCTGCCTAGGGAGAAATAGGGAGGCAAGACCATTTCAACACCAAAGATGAGGTGATAAAAAATAAACATCGCCCTGGCGGGTGTGGCTCAGTGGTTTGGGTGCCATCCCAGGCATCAAAAGATTGCCCATTTGATTTCCAGTCAGGGTGCCTGCCCAGGTTGTGGGTTCGATCCCTGATAGAGGGCGTGCAGGAGGCAGCTGATGGATGTTTCCCTCTCACATCAGTGTTTCTCCCTCTCTCTCTAAAAATCACTTACCCTCCCACCCCCACTCTGCTAGTGCCTAGAGCTGGCTTGGTGAATAGTAGGCGTTCAATAAATATTTGTTGAGTGCAAGGATGAATTCATATTCAAAATGAAAATAGGTGCAAGGATATTTACTGCAATAATTTAAAATTTTTTTTTAAATAAACTAAGCTAAACATCAACTGCAGGATAAAGGGTCTCCCTGGTTCTCTTGGCATTGTTTACATCAGTGATTTCCTAACCTCAGTCATTTGAATATCACCTTCCTGGATTTTCCACCTCCCAATTCCACCTATGTTATTATTTACCTAACATTCTTTAAATAGACTCAGTTTGTTTGTTTTTCACTTAATTTAATTTGAAAGGAACCCTCATACTTTGAACAGAACCTTCATATTTTGATGCTATATGCAACATCAGTATCATTTGCTGTGTAAAAATAAATCCGATAAAAAATATTATTATTAAACTCTAGCCGGGCTCTGTGGCCCACAAAAGGCTCAAATCCTGAGACCAATAGTTAGAGAGGTTATTAAAGACATTTGGCACTAAAGTGAGACTTTCTCACCAAAGTGAGACTTTCCTCTTGACTTGAAGAAGGAAAGCCTGATTTATTATTTTGTGGCAGCTCCTTGGTGAGAGGCCTATTGTATTTACTGATCTACCCTCCCACCCCCACTCTGCTAGTGCCTAGAGCTGGCTTGGTGAATAGTAGGTGTTCAATAAATATTTGTTGAGTGCAAGGATGAATTCATATTCAAAATGAAAATAGGTATAAGGATATTTACTGCAACAATTTTTATAATAGGAAGTGGTTGGAATCAGGTAAGTCCATGAATAAGGGACCAGGTAAATTGTGTGCCAGCCATACGATGGAGTAGATAAATTACGTACCAGCCATATAATGGAGTAGGATGAGGCAGCTCTCTACGTACTACATGGAACTCACTAATATGTAAAGTAAAATAAGCAAGGTACAAAGAACTTGTGTATAGCATGCTTCCATTCATTTTTTAAAAGAGGCTATATGAAGCTATGTGTTTGGAAATGCATAAAAACATATCTGGAAAAATACACAAGAAACTAGTAAGAACAGTTGCCTCAAAAGAGGACAAACTAGGGCCAGAGGTGGGAAAAGTACACTCTTTTGAAATGTGTACAAATGTACACAACTATGCAAGGAGTAAATAATGTAAAAAAAGAATTGAAAAGAGAACAGCTTTCTCAGCGTGAGATCCAGTGCTATTTCCTGCTGTAGACCACCACACGTTGTCGAGTGCACCACTGGGGACCACGTGCGCCCCTTTGGGAAGCTATGGTTTATAGCAGTGGTTCTCAACCTTCTGGCCCTTTAAATACAGTTCCTCATGTTGTGACCCAACCATAAAATTATTTTCGTTGCTACTTCATGACTGTAATGTTGCTACTGTTATGAATCGTCATGTAAATATCTGATATGCAGGATGGTCTTAGGCGACCCCTGTGAAAGGGTCGTTCGACCGCCAAAGGGGTCGCGACCCACAGGTTGAGAACCGCTGGTTTATAGGAAAGTTCTGTAAGGATGGCACAGCTTTTGTGAAAGCACAGACTGGCAGCTATTCTAATCTCTGTATTTTAACACCTGGGTTTTCCCTGCACATAATCTGAGCATCTTTTATGTTAATTGGGTAAGAACATCTTGGTCCTGATCAGCCCATCAACTCAGAAGTCACGTAGTCCCTTAATGACATTTCCGGCATCTTCTCTAGCCCATTAAGTCATTCATTTCTTTCCACAGCTTTTCCCAGGCGAGGTTCCCTTTCTCAGAAAACAGGAGTGGCACTCTCCACTGACCTAGGCTACAGACCTGTCTTTCTGTAGGTTTCCACATGTTACACAATCCCTCATAAGCATAAATAAGCTCATTACATATTAAGGCTTGATACAGTGTGACTTCATTCTGGGCCATTTTTCACTGTTGGGAATTCTCGAGGTCGATAAATTTTACAAATCTCACTGTACCAGTCAGTACTGCATGTAACAGAAACCCAGCCGCCTGGGTTCATAATGTGGCCAAAAGCTGGAAGTCGGCAGTCCCTGTGCGGTGGGCAGTCCCTGGTTGCATCCCTGTTTCACAAGGCCATCAGGGACTCCAAGCCCTCTAGCTTTCCTCTCTGCCATCAGAAAATGATATGATCATTCTTCTTAAAAATATTTTTAAATATATTTTTATTGAGTTTTAGAGAGAGAAACATGGATGTGAGAGAGAAACATGGATCAGTGGCCTCCTGCATGCTCCCTACTGGTGATTGAACCCGCAACCCAGGCACCTGCCCAACCGGGAATGTGTATAAGATGAAGCTCAACCAACTGAGCCACACCAGCCGGAGCAAGGTTATAATTCTTATGCTCAAACACTGGCTGCTACACCTCATGACAGTGGGTCCACATTCCACACGAAGAAGGATGATAAGACAAGAGGGCTCATGCCAGCTGGGCTTGGCCCCCTTTAGCAAGTTTCTCCTGAAGCTCCAGCCAGGGACTTCCATGTACATCTCACTGGCCAGAATTTTGTCACATGGCCACCCTAGCTGCAAGGGAGTCTGGGGAAGCATTTAAAACTGCGCAGGTTGCCCAGACTGGGTGGCTCAGTTGGTTGGAGCATGGTCCGCACACCACAATCCACAATCCAGATCATGCCTGTAGGGCCCGCCTGAGGATCTCTCTTATCTTGTCCCTTGCATCCCACACCCAGTTCCCTAAAGGTACCAATACCTGGTATGTCCCTTGCCTCCATGCATTTTTCACATGTTATTTCTTCTGCCAGAATGTCCTTCCTGCCTCAGTCACCTGGCTTACTGCTAGTGTGCCTGGCAGCAATCAGCTTGAGCATCACCTCCTCCAGGCAGCCTTTTCTGTGTTCTCACCTCACCCAGGGCTTCCTTCTATCTTCCACATTCTATTGAAACCTTGTTCATCTCCTTCCTTGAGGGCAGGCATCTCTTTGTCGCTGGCAGGCATCATGACTCATTCATCTCTCTTTGCAAGTACCTGGCACATAATAGATATTCAATTAATGTATGTTGAACAATTAAATGAAATCACGAGTGAATGAGAACTCCCAGGAGAATGTATAGAGAAGTGGGGAGCTTAGGACTATAATTTGGGGAGTGTATCACTCTTTAAGAATGAGAGAAAAAGCAGAGACAGAAAATTAAAAAAAAAAAGAAAGAAAATACAGTATCTCCAAAGCCTCAGGAAGAGGATTGGCCCAAAATGTCAGTGGTCTTTTTACTGTCTCCATAGTTTTGCCTTTTCCAGAATATATATATAAAAGCCTAAGCGACCGAATGACTGAACAACCAGTCGACCGGTCGCTATGACGTGCACTGACCACCAGGGGGCAGGCGCTCAATGCAGGAGCTGTCCCCTGGTGGTCAGTGTGCTCCTACAGCCAACCTTCGCAGTCCCTCCCCCGCCAGCTGTCCCGATCTAGGCGAGAAGGCCCTGATTGGCCCGGATCACCCCCGATCACCAGCCAGGCCAAGGGATCCCATCCGTGCACGAATTTGTGCACGGGGCCTCTAGTATCATATAGTTGGAATCACATAGATGTAGCCTCTTCAGATTGCCTTCTTTCACTTAGGAATGTGCAGTTAAGATTTCCTCCATGTCTTTTCATAGCTTAATAGCTCATTTCTTTTTAGCACTGAATAATATTTCATTGTCTGGATGGATCACAATTTATTTATTTATCACTATGGAGACAGTAAAAAGATTGTTGGTTGCCAGGGGTTGAGAAGGAGGAAAGAATAGGCAGAACACAGAGAATTTTTAGGGCAGTGAAAATACTCTGTATGATACTATAATGATGGCTGCATGCCATCATACATTTGTCCAAAGCCATGGAATGTACAACACCAAGACTGAACCCTAATGTAAACTATGGACTTTGGGTGATTATAAAGTGTTAATGTAGATTCATCACTTGTAACAAAGGTATCACTCTGGTGGGGGATGTGGACAGTGGGAGAGGCTATGCATGTGAGGGGATAAGGGAGTAGGTGGGAAATCTCTGTACCTTCTGCTCAGTTTTTCTGGGAACCTAAATCTGCCCTAAAAAATAATCTTAAAAAAACACACACACTACAATATACAGATGATGTGTTATAGAATTGTATACTTGAAACCTATGTAACTTTATTAACCAATGTAACCCTTAATAAATTCAATTTTTTAAAATACCAGTGATTGCTGAGAAGCTTCCCCTCCAACTCTCCCCTTCACCTTTCAGGCCTTCTCTGAGCCCCTCCACTAACTTAGTCCACCATTCCTCGATTATCCTTTCCCAACCCCATACCTGTGCTAGTCCTGGGTTGGCCCTCCCTTTCTCTGCTCTGCTCGGTACCACAGGCAACTGACCCCTGCACTGAGGAGGCCAGAGGGCGGAAGGAATGGAGAATCTTTACCCCTCTCAGTCTTGAGTCGTGTCTATGAAAGTGATTGTGTCTCCTCTGTAGTTCCAAGTTCTTTCAGTGACCCCGGCCTCCAGCCACTGACTACACTGCGTCCCCCTAAAGTCCCTCCATCCCAGGGGTAGTAGTGGATTCGTGGTTACTTCATCATCTCCTCCTGCTGGGCTTCTCAACTCTTCCATCATCTGTGTGACCAATCCTTGCGTTCAATTCCATGTCTAAAAACTCAGAGTGAGTTCTGCTTCCCTGGTTGGGCCCTGCCTGATACAGTACACGCTGTCCATTCTCTCATCACCCTCATCATCTGGAATGACTTATTAATTCCTCATCAGTAGTCACTTGTTCAAGGGTCTACCCACCCACGACACTGGAAGCTCCCTAAAGGCAGGAACTGGTCTGAAATTCCACACTCCCCAGTGCCTGACATAGTAGGTACTCAGAGCATCACATTTGTGACTTACTGCAGATGAGAGCTGAGATGAGGTTATCTGACTAGGAAGCAATTAGTGGGTATCCATGGAGAGAAGGGGTGGTGGCCAGAAACCAGATGGCAAGGGGTACATGCAAGTGGCAATTGAAACAGATGCAAGGGAGGACCAAGAGACTTGGGAACTGAGAGGGGAAGAAAGGTTGGGCCAACAGTGTAAAGAAAAGCCAGGACAGAAGAAGAATTTTTTTCTTTATTTGTCTGTTTTTAGGCTGCAGAGACTTGAGCACATTTGGAAATTAAGAGGAAGAAGCTAAAGGGGAGAAGTTGCGAGGACAATGGGGCAGAACACATCACCCAAGTGGTCGCTTAGGAGGAATAAATCCACCAGAAGGCTTGAGGATGATGTGGCGAGGAGACTGGAAGGGATAACCAACGAGGAAGTGAGAAGAATTTGAGTCAATTCTTAACCCAGGGCCCCCTAAGAAGGCTTCAAAGTTGGGAGGGGTCTCAGAAAGGTAAGTCCAGGACCTGGTCTTAGTCAGGTATATTTTCCCAAGTGCCTTCATGGGGACCCCCACCCTGGCAACTCCATCCTTTGAAGAGATTGGCACCTCTTCTCTTTACCCACATCACATGGCTCCTCCTTTTCTCTGATAGTTCTATAGCAGGGGTCCTCAAACTTTTTAAACAGGGGGCCAGTTCACTGTCCCTCAGACCGTTGGAGGGCCGGACTATAGTTTTAAAAAAAACTATGAACAAATTCCTATGCACACTGCACATATCTTATTTTGAAGTAAAAAAACAAAACGGGAACAAATACAATATTTGTATTTGCATGTGGCCTGCGGGCCATAGTTTGAGGACCCCTGTTCTATAGTTTACCATGTTCCTCCATGGGGGGGCGGGGGCAGAATTGGAGGGGGTCAGTCAGAGACCAGAATCTGCATGCAATGGTATTCTGGTAAATGTTTAACAGGTTGAGGGTGGGTAGTCCTGATTTATACTGTTTGCCAATTTCCATAGTGTAAATACTCCCATCGTTTCTGATTTCAAGCTACCAACATGAAATTGTCACTGACTGCAGAGTAGGAAGAGAACTCCAGCACACCACTGCCTACATCCATTTCCTCTCCTGCCTCCTTGCCGCTCCATATAACTCTAGACTGGGTGGTAGCAATGGGGCAGGTCCAAGCCAGAGAGGGCAGTGACATCATCTCTATCTTACATCTGAATTCTTCTCAAGTGTAATTCTAGGATCTCACAGGAATTTGGGGCCTCAGGTCCACAGACACTCAGATGATTCATTACCCAGTTTCTCACTAAACATAGCTGGACACCATGAACTGTGCTGACTAAAGCAGTAAAAAACAATATAATTTCCTTTCTTGCAAGCAGAAAAGGGAAAATGATCCAAGGATAACATTCTCTCACTGATGCACAAAATTCATTCACCCTTCTTTACCCTTGTATAGAACTGATGGGCAAAGGACTGCTTAAAGTCCAAAGTCCTTTTGTAGAGTCCTATATGCAGAAGAGCAGGGACCCTGGGGTCACAGTGGTTTGAATCCCAGGTCTTCTGTTACAGTAAAATGACCTTTGGCAAATTAGTTCTCTCTGAGCCTCAGAAGTGGGGATAATAATAGTACCTACTCTATGGGGTTAGATTGTAAGAGTTCTCAACTGGGGGCAATTTTGCTCCCTTGGGGACATTTGGTAATGTCTGGAGACATTTTTTGTTGTCACAACTGAGTTTGGGGTGGGGGGGGGAGGAGGGTTATGTTACTGGCATCTAGTGAGCAGAAGCCAGGAATGCTCTTAACCATCCTACAATGTATATCACAGTTCCTCCCCCCCCCCCACACCCCATCACCCAAAACCCCCAACCAATCCAAAATGTTAAGAGTGCCAGGTTAGGAAACCCTGGACTAGAGTGAATATTCAGACGTTAAGCACACAAAGCACTTAGAAATGTCTGATTTATTTTTTGTAAGCTCTCAAAAAACAGAAGCTGCTCTTCTTTTTGGAAGGACACAATCTTACCCTTCTGTCTCTAGACGTGAACCGTTGAGGTGGGATGTGGAAATCCTTTGGTGCTGAGAACCTGGCTCACGGCTCCAGGTGTGAGTCACCCAGTAAACGTTGGTTTATTTTTATTTAAAGCAGAGCTGAGGCTGCACAAGTGACTCAGGGCTAGAAGCCTTCTCAGGTTGTCCTGACTTAACTGGCTGGACTGGGAGGAAGTAATTTTGCCCTGAAGCTCTCCTTCCAGAAGGTGCCAGCATTTCAAGGTGCTCACTCAGAGTGGGTGTAGTGTGTTTCTCACCTCACCCCACACATGGTGGGGTTTGGAAAGGCCTGAGAAAAAGAGCTGAAATTCTGAGACCCTTCTTATCCCATATCACCTTCCTCACTAGCCTCTAGTGGTTTGTTCCTCTGCGGCCTGCTGAGAAATCCCTTCTTGGGAGCCGCATATTTGAGTCAACATGCTCACTATCTCCCACTAATACACATTAGTGTTAATGGATAGATTTAAAGGCAGATAATCGTGATAGAGTGGATGTGGGCAGGCAGGGACCCAAAGAAGCGTCAGGAAAGTATGTGGGCCCTGGGTATCCTAAAGAAGGAATGGTGATAAAAGGATCATGCAAAGGCGAGCCAGGCAGCATCTGCAGATCTGGGCCTGTGCCCACGTCTTTCCTGAGAAGTGGTATGCCCAGAGGCAAACAGGTGGTGAGAGCGCCAAGCTCTGCATCCAGGTTTGCTGATACCAACCTGTAACCCGCCATCTGGCCAAGCTCCGCCTCTCCCTGAGTCACTGCAATGAAAAAACTCGGGGGTTCGAAGGAGCTTTAGGGGCTACCAGCTTTCTTCTTGCTGGCCATCTTGCAAGCTGGTCAGTGGCACAGCCAGCTGATGTACCAGAGACTGTTCAGCTCCAAAGCAAGGCTCTATCAGGGCCACAATCTGGAATGCTTCAGGATCCAGACAGATGACATAAGGTTTAATGGTTGGGTGTAAGACCTAAGGCCAGGGGCTGTGAAAAACTGCAGGCTCTACCCTAAGGCATTCAAATTCAAATTTAAACACACACACGCACACACACATACACACACACACACTGGACTAGCCAAACAAAGTAAATTTATGGCATGACTGCGTTGGCAAGGCCTTTAGGTTGTGAGTTTTTGACCCCTGCCTAAATGAATGGTCTTTCCTACACCCCAACAAGGGAGATGTCTGTTGGGTGTAGATCACCAGAAATAGGCTTTGAACTACCAAGGAATGTCTGAAAAGTGGTCTTGAGCAACACTTTCAGCGATGAGATGATCCTTATTCCCAAAACAGCTTTGGACAGGGCCTACCTATTAGCGTCAGTAACCACACCTGCCTGCTGTGGACCAATGATGGGAGTAGGTAGGGTGCCCAGGTAGAGACATATCTTTTCCATTTTGCAAACTTTTAAAGTTTGGGATATTTTTCTTTATTACAAATAAAATACAATATCAATGAAAATACAGGTAAGCAAATATTCAAAAAGAAAAAATGTCCATACCGCCCCTAAATGCCTCCTGCCCACCTAACCCTCGCATTCGGAAAGAAGCACCGTTGACACCTCGGTCCTTTTTTGCACAGGTCCAGGTACAGTCTTCTTCCTGGTTCTGTAACCTGGTTCTGTAAACCCACCAAGGAGAGGCTTCACGCAGCGCTCGCACCACGCTGCTTCTCTGGCTGCGGGATGGGGTTGCACCATGCCATCCACCCGCTCTCATCAGACTTGGGTTTCAACACACAGGTCTGACCAGTGTAGGCCTTTGGCTCCTCCAAGTTCTTCGAGGGCAGGAACTAGAACCTGTCTTACTAGTGCTCGGGAACTCTCCAGCCCTGAACAGAGTAAGTGCTCAATGAAAATGTTTCTAACCAGCACCACCACGCGCGCACACCCCGCCCCGACCGGCCTCAGCCGTGGAGACCTCGAGCAGAGGAAGCAGAACTTGGCCAAGTAGGGAGAGCGCCTCGCCGTCTCCAAGGTAACCGAAGTCTCGGGCTGGGAGTGCCCACGCATGCGCATATTCACTCTTACTTCCCGTAACCTTCCGAAGAACGCAACCCGTGAAAAAACTGCCCGAAGCCGAGAGCGCATGTGTGGTTAGACCAAACTCCCGCCGCCTCCGCCTCCTGTCAATCCATCCGCCCACCGACGTCTTCACTATAAACATTGTCCGGAAACAGTGCCCATTTCTGGAAACGCGCTCTCGCTACCAATCGTTGCTCGAGGCAGTAAGAAGGACTAGCCGAGACGCGCCAGTCATTGGTTAGGTTGGCGGGGTGGGCGGGACCAAGGGTCGAGGTGCGGCCAGAGTGGGAGGTGCGAACCCAGGCAAATTTGCCGCCGCCGGGGGAGGCGTGGCCCCGGGGGCGACCGGGAAGGCGACCAGGGGGTGGGGCCCGAAGCGGGGCGGGGCGACCGTGGGCCCCGAGAACAGCGGTCGGCAGCCGGCGGCGGGAGATCGAGGGCGAGGGGAGCGCGAGGGGAGCGCGACAGTCCTGCTTGGGGAGATCGGCGCTCGGCCGGTAGGTGACTGGGCAGGGTCCCAGGGCTCGGAGCGGGGAGCACCGCGGATGGGTCGCCCCTCAGCCCGGGACCGGGATGCGGCCGGGCCCGCCGCCCTAGAATGGTGGGGGTCAGCGGCGCGGCCGGTCGGAGGAGTCCACTCGCGCGCGGGCCCTCTGCCCCGGGGGTCTGGTCGGCGGCGCGCCTCACCACGCTTCTAGGGCCACGGCCCCACGCCGTGCTCGCCCCGCATCCCCGCGGGCGACACGCTCGCCCGAAGCGCGCGCGGGGGCGCCCTGCTTCCCTTTCCCCGGTACCCCGATTCCCCTGTGCTCAGCTGTCCCCGCCGCCGGGCCTGCCGCTCCTGCCCGGTCCCCTGGGCGCCCCGTAGGATGGGGGCTCGCCTCGGCGCGGCGGAAGGCGGCTGATGCACAAGCGCTCCCCGGCCGCGTTGCCCCCTGTCTGCCGGGTCAGTGAGACCCTCCGGCCGCCCTGGGAAGTTCTCGATCGCACACCCCGGGCGGGGAGAAGGCGCAGACCTGCCCTTGGCGTTCGGCGGAGCTGGCCGGCCGCTCGCAGCATCCTCCTGCGTCCCCCGACGCCTGGGGGACTTCATCTGTCGGCTCCAATAGAATATTTCCATCTCGGAAGCCCACTGTGGCCCCTGGCAACCTGCAGCCACTGTCCCCCGGCAGAAAGGGGCCACTCGTACAGTGCAGAGAGCCCCACCTGGCCAGGAGCCTCCTGATGCTGGGTAACTTCAGAAAAAGGCGGCACCTTCCTAATTAAAGTTAAAAAGTTGCTCTCCGTCCTGAAGGATGGACTGGGCCATGAGTATGGGGAGGGTCGGGGAGAGGATGAATGGAGGGAAGGTAACCGAATTCAGTTTTTGGTAAATGGAGAGACAGTGAACACCGGTGACTTGACTAGGAACTCTAAAAGCAAGTAAAATGAAATGAGGAGAGGTGGGGCCTAATGCAAAATAGCAGTCTGAAGTTTATTCCAGGAAAAATGCTGAAAACCCCTTGACTAGAACCATGGTCGTTCTGAAAGATTCGAAGGAGAGATAATATCTTAACATTAGAGATGTGTTTTTTTACTGAGTATCTTCATACCTGTAACCTCCTTTTTCCTTTAAACCTGTGTGATGAGACGGATAACACTGTCTCTTATAGGTAAGGCACCTGAGCGGGGAGGGGGCATATAGAAATGCCTAAAGCCTCGGACACTGGAATCTTCTCCAGCTCTCCCCCCTAGACCAGGACCACAGTCTGGGACTGAGATGCAGAAAGGAGGGAGAAGTGTTCGGTGTGGTGTTCTGCTCTTAGCGCGAGAGGACAGGCCGACAGGTGCTTGTCTTGCTTACGATGTGTTTGGATCTTCTCTTGGTGTTTTTTAAGTGATGTCAAAGTCAGTTCCTTTGGTGCAGCGATGCCAGACCTCTGCTTTTCTCGGACACCTTTGGGGCATCCTCACTTATTTTGAAGGGCGTGGTGAACTTCTCACAAGGTCTCAAAATAAACGTAATAATCTCTGACTTTAATTGTAGAAACATGTATCCAGGTATATGTCCTAGCACTTTCGTGAAATCAGACAATAGGTTGCCAAACTTTAGGTTATCTTCTGTTTTCAGAATGTAAGGAGCAGTTTTGAATGTGGGGAGGGGGGGGTGCCCCTAGTATTGTCTGTTAGAGCTTGTGGGAGTGGCACCACAGACAAGAGACCTTGCCAAATGAGCCTTCATCTATTAAACAGAAATGTCTGGTTGGCCGTTGCCCCTCAACAGATGGAGGTTTGCTTCCTCATTTTGGTTCTCCTGTTGAACACTGACTTCTTTGTGATATTCTTGGAGTGTTTGTATATCACTGAGTGTGGAGAAGCAAGCTTGTCCTGATAAGTTGTCCAACTCCAAGCAACTGTTGTGATTTTTTTGGGTGCGTGATAACAGTTCATCTTGGCGGGGGTCTGGTGAGAGGTCTGTGGGGATGGGAATGAGGTAAAGCTTCCTCCCGGGTTGTTATCTTCATTGCTGGCACCCTCCACCCTGTCTTATCACTCTGGCCTGTGAAGTCACTCTGAATCTCCTATTTTTTCCTGTGTCAGTGGATAGCACATGGGCTTTCCTAACAGGTCTGCCCGCAGTGATCAAGAGCTGACAGATTCATGTTGGTTGACTTATGGATGTTCTTTCTGGGTGGAGAGTTAAGAAATCTTAAAAGCAAATTCAGTCCTAAATTAAAAGTAAAAGTCAGCTTGGTAACACATATAGGCAGCATATTCTACCAATGGCTTCCATCCTCTCAGAGCTGTTTTTTTCTCCCCCTGGCAAAAGGTTAAGAGGCAACTAAAATTCTGCTTTCATGATTAATAAGTCACTACCGCAGTTGTGTCTGATGCTTCCTGTTTGCCCCATTTTAGTATTTCAGTTAAACTGGAAACGTGAACATTATGGGCCCGTTAGATGGCACGGTGTGAAATTAGCAGGGAGGGGGTCAATTCCATGTCAGTGGATTTGGGGGACTCTAAAGATCAGCCAGCCCCTCTGGCCTCTGCACGCCAAGATTCCCAGGAAGGGAAAAGTGGGGGTGAGCATCTTTAAGGGAAAGGGCGAGCACTCGAAGTGATGCTGTGTGAAAGCTTTGCATGGACTTGGTGATGCTGACTGAAATGTTGAAAGCAGTAGCTTAGAAATGGAAGGCCACACACAGAGCAAATCATGTCGGAGAACATTTCAGTTGAGCTGAGCAAGACATCGCAGTGTGATGGATAAGGGTCCTTAGTTGTGGGCTTGTCTTACTACCTGAGTGACAATGCAGAGAAAAGTCATTTTTCCTCAGTGACCTGTGCGCCCTTCTTTGCATTTTAATTTAAATGATTCTCTTCCCTTCTTGCTATTTTATATCCTTTAATCCCTTTTCCTCCTGATATAAATCCCTTGAAATTATATGGCATCAAGAATAATGGTACTTAGTAGCTATTTTTTGTGTTTTTCTCACAATACTCTTATAAAGAAAGACAGGGACAAAGGTCAGGAAAGTAAAATCTCATAAAGAGAAATAAAGTGGATGAGATTACTCAGGAAATCAGTGTCGTGCCCAGAATCTAAACCCTTATTTCCTGACATCAAGTTCACTGCCTTTTCTACTAACTTACTCATGAAAAGATAAATTGTTTCTGCCCCCCCCCAAAAAAAAATGTCAATTTTGAATGTAATTAAACCAGGGTAGCTTCTTTATTTATCTAGCTATATATATTTAAAGATATTAATATGTCATTAACAATTATTAATCGATATCAATTATTCATAATTATTATTATTAAAAGACCAAAGATGAATAGCATAGCCTATGCTCAGCCCCATTTTACAGATGCAGAAATTGAGGCAGAGTGGTGAAGTGATATATCCAGAGCAATATAGCAAGTCCATGGTGTCTCTGTGTCAAATGTGGGGGTTTAGGCTGTCAGGTCAGACAGACCTGGGTCAGATCCAGGTCTGCTACTATCTGTGACCTCAGGCAGACTCAGTGCCTGGCATATAATACGCCCAGAAGACGACCGCTGTAAATGGTGCTGTTTGGCTGTAAGCGCTGTTGGTGATAGTAGTAGTAGCAGTAATAGCAGTAGCAGTAGTTGCCCATTACCACACTGACTAGACCTGTTTTCTGTAAGATGATGTCAGGACGGTCAGACTGCCTGACAGGGCCGAGTCATTTTCTCAGCAGGACCTCCAGGGCGACATTTCTTGTCAGGAGGTTCTAGCTGTCAGGTTGCCCCTGCCTTACACTAAACCATGCCCTCACCACCCTCCCAATGAGCCTACAAAGGCCCAGGCTCTATCTACCTGGCCAGAGTTGGTGATTCTAAACCATGGGTACCCTTCGCCCTCCTGGGACTCTGAGCCAGAGGCACAGCTGGACCTTTCTAGGGCTTTCTGTGTCCTCCATGTGGTGGAGTGGGTCCCAACCTTAACTCTGGAGGTGAAAAAGGAGAATACTGTGTAGAAGTTAAGTCAGCAAGGATTTGTTCCTCTTTCATAATATATATATATTATAATATATATATACATATACATATACATATATATATTATTGATCTCAGAGAGGAAGGGAGAGAGAGAGAGAGATATAGAAACATCAATGATGAGAGAGAATCATTGATCGGCTGCCTCCTGCACGCCGCCCACTGGGGATCAAGCCCACAACACAGGCATGTGCCTTGACCAGGAATCGGACTGTGACCCCCTGGTTCATAGGTCGACGCTCAACTACTGAGCCATGCCTGCAGAGCAGGACTTGTTCCTCTTTGTTCAGGGCACTAGGAGGACAATTTTGGTTCTGTGGGGTAGGGTTCCCACCACTACATGCACCCCCAGCTCGCCCTTCCTTCCTCTTACAAATATATCTGCTAATCTGCTACTATCTGTGTGAGCTCAGGCAGACTCAGTGCCCGGCATATAATGTCTGAGGGCCCTGGATCGGTAGTCACAGACTTGCAGAGTTCCCTTTAAATCACCCAAAGGGGGAAAAAAGTTTCACAGTACATTCTAAATTCTTTTTTCCCTCCTTTTAACACAAAACAAAAATAGAGGCTCCCACCAGGCTGCTGTTCCCTTTAAATAACAATTTGTTTTCTCCTGGGGAAGCTGTCTCGATGGCCAAAGAGTCATTTCTAAAGTGAACCTAGTTTTTTAGAAAAAATAGATCACCGGATGTCAAGCATCGTGTTCAGATGAAAATGAAACCAGCAGCCTGGAGTGGCAGCTCCACACTTGACTTCAGGCTGGAGGTGAGAGGCAGAGTGTGTCTGGACCCAGCTCAGTGGCTGGTTGGCCCCACAGAGTGCATTTGATAGGCCCCTTCGTCATTTTCCAGGCAGCTTTGCTTAGGTGAGCAAAGCACTTTCTCTGGAAGGTGAGTCACCCATGCAGGGGTGTAGGTGACAGGCGATTGATCCACCCAGCACAGTTGCAGAGGAAGTCTTGACTGGCCCGTGTGGAGAAGCCCTGTGCCAACGATCAGGTTCATTTCAGCCCAAGGGTTTGGAGATAGGGATATAGCAGCAAACGGAGGCTCCCAGGGCTGGCTGACTGAAAGGGAGATGGATCCCCTGGCACGAGGTCATGTGAATAGGGCACAGAGCCAGATCAGCAGTGAGTCCAGCCACCTTGAGAGTAAAAAATGGCCAGCTTCCAGTGACAGTCAGCAAAGAAGCAGGAGGGGAGCTTTGGCTCCGTGGAGCTGGGAAACCCCTTGGCAAAGAGCAGAGAGATATAACCCCTACTTTGGTGTGAAAGACCTTTTGGGGAACCCTTTTCTACTTGCCTTGCTTTTCACCACCTGAGTTGGAGGCTCCGATGAGCTGCAGTGATTGGAAAGGCTGGATTGAATCCTGCATTTCCCGAAACTGGAATTCCAAGCCTGCCACCACCTAGGTTGTCTGCACTTCAAGAGCCACTGTATGAACTCAGAAAGAAGCAGCAGGGGAACTCCTGAGCTAGCCCTTCTGCACATGCTGGTTGCTATGGCTTCTGATGGCCCTCTTACCACTAAATCCATGCCTAGGTGTCCATTCAGTCAAAGAAATTGTTCAGACTCTGTTGTAGATCTGTGTGGTGTTGTTGAGCTTGACTGCTGATGGTCAGAGATGTTTGTAATCAGTGTCTAGGGTCACCCACAAGATGGCCTTGACTTTATTGAAACCACAGGGAAAGAACTAGTATGACCTTGCAAGTGGTCACAAGCTTTTCCCAGCCCCCGGTGCACACGCCATCAATCTGGGCTAACCAGCAGTCACTTTGGGTGGGCATGGCTAAGTGACCGTAGGCCTTAACTGCTCTGTCAAGAAAGTGCTATTAGAATTACAGTCTGGAGCCCTAGCTGGTTTGGCTCAGTAGATAGAGCATCAGCCTTCGGACCCAAGGGGCCCGGTTTCGATTCCAGTCAAGGGCACTTACCTTGGTTGCAGGTTCCTTCCCGGCCGGGCCCTGGTCAGGGCTCGTGCAGGAGGCAACCAATCAACGTGTTTCTCTCACATCAATATTTCTGTCTTTCCCCCTCTCTTCCACTCTCTCTTAAGAAAATCAATGGAAAAATATCCTCAGGTGAGGTTTAAAAAAGAAAAGAATTATGGGCTGGAAATGATCATTACCATTGCTCGCTCCCTTTTGTTTGTTTGTTTGTTTGTTTTTGTAAAAGAGTAAATGGAAGGGAGCTGAGTGAGTTGCCCAAAGCCACCAGCTAGTTAATGACTGAAACTGACTAAAGTCCAGGCTCTTTACACTGTGCTGCGCTGCCACTGAACAAAGGAACTACTCCTGAGGCAGGAATTGTGTTTTGTTCCTGCTTTGTTCCCCCACCCCAACCCCACCACCCTCAGCCTTTCTGCAAGCTCTGGCAGACCGGGAAGGGTGGAGCCAGACGCAGCTGCTGTGGGTCTAAGAAAAAGTAAACAGAAAGCTATTTCATTGACACTGTCTTGTACCATGAAGTTCATGTAACCAAAAGAAGGTCAAGGTTGATAAGAAAATACAATTCTGGGCAGGGTTACCAGGAAGTCTCAAAGATTGCCTACACCTGTAGGACACTTGCCTACCTCGCCAAGCAGTATCTTACCTAAAGTGGGCGTTTAGTTGCTATGATTGATTGTAAGGGCACAAACCCACTGGGCACCAAGAAGCTCTTATCTTTGCCTTATCTTTGTCCTGTGAAGAAGAGACACGTTGCTAGTGGCATGCAGGTGGCTAGAAGAGCCAGAATAGTCAGCATCATTCCTCTGGATCCATCCAGCTCCTCTCAGTGAAGAGGCTCTTCCTGTGGGCAAAGCATGACGTCATATCTGGATGGTGGCCCCTGCAAGAACAAAGAGCTGTTGTAGCCTAGGTCCACCACCCACCCACCTGCTGACACTGACATTTTCTCTCACTAGGCCAGAATCAGTCTACTGGTCAATACCAGGGACCGCTGGGAGGCTTGGGAAGAAAGGAGAGCTTAGCCAGCCTCCAATGAGGATGTTATTGCTAATGACGATTAGAAATAGATTCCTTTGACCCAGGAAGTTAGTTGGATGAATCAGTGTCCTTGAGACCATGCTCAACAGTCCCGGTGGTAAATGCTGAACTTTGAGCAGTAGAAATCGCCTTAGAGATAAGTGTCAAAGGCCAAGACTTGTGTCTCACCTCCTAGCTAGCATGTATACCCAAGTCCGAGCCCAGACGGATATTGTTGAGTTCAGAAGGGTCATTTCTCAAGGAAGTGGAAATAACTGGGTCTCTAGGTCAGCATTTAGAAAAGGGGATGACGGGTGGCTCAGGAGCCAGCTCACATGATACCTTCTTGCTGGGGTGCAGTCACAATACGTCATGCTGATACCTTGTGCAGGGAGCTGGCTTCATCCCCTCCAGCTCTCCAGGCGATTGGACAGACTGGATACTCAGATCTCGGGCCAGCCAGGCTCTCAGAGCCCACAGCACTCATTTATTCCCCAGTGTGTCAGTCATTCTTTCGTTCAGTTAACACTTGTCAAGCGTATCAAATGTGGCAGGCTCTGCTAGGTGCTAGAATATAAAAATGAGGACAACTGAGGTCCTGCCCCCGAGGAGCTGGCCATGGACATGGAAGCAGACACATTACAGGTGCTGAATCACGAGCCACGACTGTGGGAGCTGGAGAGGAGCGAGGAAGGCACCACGTGCCATGGCCCTCCTTTGCCAGCCTGACCCAGCTCTAACTCACACACAGAGCTCCTCAGAGGGGAAGGGCACCCCTCCCCATTCTGCAGGTGTCTGGGCAGGAACGCTCTCAACATTTCTTTCATCTTGGGGCTTTGTGCTGCTTGTTTAGCTTGGAATAAGAGCTTGAGAACAATCTGGAAACCTCAGCACTCTGGGGGAAAGGAGTCATCTGCAGAAGTGTTGGCACGTAGACCACGAGTAGCCAACTGTTAAAGACATGGCAGACTTATCCCGGCCTTCCAGGCTGGTTTTGAGAGGGCAGTGACCAGACTAGCAATCCCATGTGCTTGGTGCCACTCTGAGACAGATCCGGAGGCAGATGGTCTGTGGCCTCATCCACGGCAGTGCTTCTTTTTTAAAGAAAAATATATTTCTGTTGATTTCAGGAAGGAAGGGAGAGGGAGAGAGAGAAACATCAATGATGAGAGAGACTCATTGATCGGCTGCCTCCTGCACACCCCATGCTGGGGATCAAGCCTGCAACCTGGGCATGTGCCCTGACCGGGAATCAAACTGTGACCTCCTGGTTCATAGGTCAGTGCTCAACCCCTGAGCCATGCTGGCCAGGCGACAGTTCTTAGTAACTGGGTTCAGCACTCCAGGAAGGCCTTTCCAGGATTACAACGGTGCAAGCTCCGTGAAGGCAAGGACCTTGTCTGTCCTTGTCTGTGCATCTCTCTGATCAGCACAGTACCTAGAGCATGGTAGCCCCTGGCTAAGTATGTGTTATTGAGTGAAAGTGCGAGACCAGAATCCACACTCCTCCTAGGCCCTGCTGGCCCGAGAGAGGATGAGAGAACCACAGGCTATTTCATGGTTCCCCCTCCTTTATCAAGGAATTGGTCTGAGATCCTCTGTGAATGTTCTGTCATACCACAGGTCCCAAGCCCTTTCTCCCTTCTGGGGGAGACAAGAATGTGAACCTCTATCGTAAAGGGACATGTCAAATGCACCCCTACTGCTCACATCCTCCAGCTGATCATTCAGGCCAGTCTGTCACCGGGTGTGCTGGGCAGCATCTGAAACAAGGCCATGGTCAGGGTTCCACTGCCCAAGGGCGGAGCTGCACCGCGTGCCTCCATGCTTTCCGTGGAAGGCCAGTGTTTGGGTTTTTTTTGTTTGTTCTGCAGTTCCTCAAACTAGTTCCTCAATTTCAGAACCACTCACCAGTGACTACAATGAACTTGAAGCCTCCTCCCTTACAGGAAGGCTGGGCCTGTCTTTCTCCATCTTCTTTGAATACAGGTAGACCCTGCTTTCAGCCAGTCCCACCTGGGAAAACCAGAGTTACAAACCGAGAGAGGAGGGGAGTGGTTTATCACAGATTGACCGTAGCCCAGGGAACTGCTCCTGCTCAGAATCCAATCCAAAAGGTTACATAAGGAGAGCAGTTTTTCACAACCAAACATTGCTTGTAATGATGACCTCAGGCTGGCAAGATCCAGAAGTGTATTTTGACTCATCAAAGAAAACTGGTTGTGTCTTGCCTGATTTTATGTCATACTTAGGGCAGTTATGGCACTATAATCTTTGGAAATTGGTCATTATTGACCTACCAATATATACTGCAGCCCAGAATATTCAGTTACACAAAATACCCAACCTATAGATTTCAGTGACACTTGATTTTTTTATATAACATACATTAAAAGTTCCTTGTTGCTTATTGTATAAATCGAAGTATGTATGTGGTTGAGTTTTTTCCTCAATACTACTTCCTCCCCCTTCCTCCTGCATACCAATTGCATAGTTGTGTCTGTGCATCAATGATGCCCCAATGGCAACTTTACTATATGCCATTGACTCTCCTCATACAAAGGATTTGAAAGTTAAATTGAAAATGCTATTGTCACACATTCCTTTTAAAACTTATACAGTGCCCAAGTCAGGGGCCTGGAGACAAAGTACTGGCCACATTTATGAAGATAGCAAAGATACACAAGGTTTTGCTATAAAAACTAAAATCCAAAAACAAACAAACAAAAAAGGCTCAAAAAGCCTGGAACCAGGTTTTATAAAATGAAAGGCAAATTTGAAGTGTGTCATAGAATTGGTCCCTGGTATGGGCCAGCTGTGCTGGACAGCCAGAGCATGGAACACAGGCCGGCCACATGTCCAGCTTGGAGGCTTTGCTCTCCATTCTAATGTTGCTTTTATTAGGAAGCGTTTATGCTTCCTAATTGAGATGCTTCCTCCTGGGTTTCTCACTAATAAACCTTTGGCTTATGGCAGTTTCTGCATTTGGGTCCCAATTTTTAAAACTTAGATAATTTGAAATTGGATACAGTGTCGTGGCTGAGAGTATGGTGGTTGACATAAGAGTCCCTTGTGCAAATCCCGCTTCTAGCACTTCCTTGCAATGTGACCTTGGACATATTACTGACCTACTGAGCCTCCGATTTTTCCTCTATATAAAGGGAGTAATATTAGTGCCATGCCCACCGAGTTATTTTGAGGATTCAAGAAATAATGCTGCCCTGGCCGGGTAGCTCAGTTGATTGGAGCGTCGTTCTGTACACCAAAAGGTTATGGGTTTGATTCCCAGTCAGGGCGCATACCTAGGTTGCAGGCTCAATCCAATTGGGGTGCATGCAGGAGGCAACCAATCAATGTTTCTCTCACATCAATGTTTCTCTCTCTCTCTCTCTCTCCCCCCCCCCTTTAAAATCAATAAACATATCCTCCAGTGGGGATTTTAAAAAATAAGAAAAATAATGCATGTATTACCTAATTCATAACAACCAATAATAGCTTTCATTATTATTTTTATTATTATTGACAACCAGCATGTAATTGTGTATATACATAGCAGCAGATGGTTGAAAACACCCAAAGATGTCCACAAGACAATTAATTTCAGCTCCAGCTGCCAAGGAATTCTGGGTCCTGGTTCATGCACTGGCCAGTCATTCCTCAGCCCATTAGAGCTGAGGCACTGCCAGCAGAGAGAGAAGCAGGATGGCGTGTGCAGATGCTCTTCAAAGAACATTCTCCTTCATGGGTTGCTTTTCTTCCTGACCACTTCTGTCCCTCTGCTCTTGGGTTTCTCCCCTCTGCCTTTGATAGTGTTTGTTCCAGATCTTCCTTCTGACACTAGGGCAGCTGGCTGGAAGCTGTGGGAGGTGGGTTTCAGCTTTGCATAGGCAAGGACTTTCGAAGAACTGGCACTTGCCGTGATGGAAAGGACTGCTCATCTTATAACAGCTTCCATCTCACTGGAGATTCTGCTGTTCACAGAGCACCCACTATGTGCCAGGCACTGTATTGGGCATATAAACATTGTTTCTTACATTTAATTATCCCATAAAATCCTTTTATGTAGGTTTCAGATCCCTGTTTAACAGACGAGATAGTTGACTATCAGATTAGTGACCTGCCCACGGTCACACACCAGAGTGCTAAGAGGCTAAGATTTGAACGTTTGTTTGTTTAATACATTTTTATTGATTTCAGAGAGGAAGGGAGAGAGAGAGAAACATCAGTGATGAGAGAGAATCATTGATCATCTGCCTCCTGCATACCCCACACTGGGGATTGAGCCCACAACCCGGGCATATGGCCTGACAGGACCTCCTCATTCATAGGTAGATGCTCAACCACTGAGCCATGTCAGCCAGGCAAGAACGAGATCTTTTGACTCCAAGGCCAACCTGTTATGTAGCTAGATGGCCCTCCCTCCTAATTATTAAGTGATATATTGGAATAAATTACTTCTAGGGCCCTTCTGATCCTAAGATCATTTTGTGATTCCTTTATCATTTATTTATCCATCCACCCATTTTCCCCAAATGGATTGTAAGCACCTTGAGGGCAAGGGTATCTTTCTAGCAAATAATGAATATCATATTTGGGAACCACCTGTTCTTCACTGATGGGTGCTGCCTACTTCCCTGACACATAGAAACAGGAGAGAAGAGAGAGCCCACTGAGAAAAGGGTCACCCAGAAATTCCAACTCCAGAAATTTATCACCTGGAACTATGGAATATTATGTATGTACTAGAGGCCTGGTGTATGAAATTCGTGCACGGGTAGCGTCCCTAGGCCTGGCCGGCGATCAGGGCCAATCTGTGGGGCAACCAGTGGCATGATCAGGGGGCCCCTGCTGGCACCCGCCTTGGCTGACCTGGGGCCTGCAGGTTGGGGGAAGCTCCTGCATTGAGTGTCTGCCCCCTAGTGGTCAGTGCACATCATAACGACCAGTCATTCAACCATTAGGTCAATTTGCATATTTGGCTTTTATTATATAGGGTAAGCTCATGCTTATTTTTAAAATAGTCCCAAATTATATGTTTGCATATGTATAGTAATGGAACAAAAAAGATTTATGCTAAACTTAAGTATGTCTTATGTTGTGGGGAAGAGGGAGTGGTACAGGGATTTCTTTCTCTGTCCACTTTTGTATTGTTTAAATGTTGACAATGAACAAGTATTATCTTTGTGATTGAAAAGAAAATAAAGCAGGGTCATATATTATATAAGGGAAGTAGGAGAGATTGGCGAGAAAACTTGCCTCTCTCGGGTTTCCCGGATTGGGACCAGCCCTCAGATCCCACCCCTTGACATAAGCAGCGAGGGAGGAACTGGTGGTTTTCTCTCAGGTCCAGTTCTGCTGTTTCCCACTCTATGGGGCCATCGTGCCCATGAGCATTTCTTATACCCAGGCCTGTGACCACTGTGTATACTTGGCAGTGGATGACCACAAATAAGAGCAGGGAAGCGGTGGCCATCAGAAGCGAGGACGGCTGGCAGAGCCACCTTTGAGCACCTTCCTACTTCTTGAGTCATAACTGATAAAACCCACAGTCCCCAGAAGAGAACAAAAAGGGGAGTGAAATGAAAACCAAAACCGGGAGGAATGGGCTTGCCCATCTCCAGCCTTCTGCGTTAGTGGCCCTGCTGCCAGAACTCATTGCCAGCCACAGAGCATAAGGTGAGGCTTCCTGTGTGAGTGGTGTGTGTGCGCAAGGGGGCGGGGGAGAAGGGGAGACCGTCATCACCTGCTTGTTAAGTCCCACACACACGCAAAGGTGGACCAGACGTCTCCTAAGTTCTCACCGCAGACCAAGAGCGCCTCTCTGGAGGAAGATACAAGAAACTGGTGAAGGGATCCCCTCAGAGGAACGGGGGAAGGGTGGGAAGGACTTGCACTTGTCACTCTATATCCTTTCGGTATTTTTTTAACCACTTAGAACCATCTGTGAAAAAAATGAACACTGAGAAGAGTAATACATGCTCACTGAAAAAAATAAGTGGAAACATTAGAAAAGTATAAAGAATATTTAACACCTCCAAGAAAGAAACATTGCTGTATGTGTGTGCTAGGTGTGCATTTTTTTATAAATGTATCCCACTTGCCCTGACCGGTTTGGCTCAGTGGATAGAGCGTCGGCCTGCGGACTGAAAGGTCCCAGGTTCGATTCCGGTCAAGGGCATATACCTTGGTTGCAGGCACATCCCCAGTAGGAGATGTGCAGGAGGCAGCTGATTGATGTTTCTCTCTCATCGATGTTTCAAACTCTCTATCTCTTTCCCTTCCTCTCTGTAAAAAATCAATAAAATATATTAAAAAAATAAAATAAAAATAAATGTATCCCGCTAGTATTTCTCCATATAGTTAAAAATTATTTATAAGCAATTTTAAATGGATGTAGCAGGATTTATTTCATAATTATCCTTCCCCTGTACTTAGACTTTCCCCCAGTTTTTCACTATTATAAAAATACACTGAACCTCTTTGTGCATCTTTATCCATATTACTGTTTGCGCCATACCTAGATTGCAAGTCTGAGTTGTACACACAGAAATGTCTGTCTTCTCTTGGCATAATGCTTTATTGTTTCCAGAGTTCTTTCATCTACATTATTTCATTTGATGACTAAAGGGAGAAGGGTGTGGTGAAGGGCCAGGGTGAGGGTGAAAAAAATGAGGAGACCCAGTGCTGAAAGCCGTCGGAAAAGGAGGCCATGCAGGGGAGCTGATGGGAGGGACTTCCTGGAGGTGGAAGGCCTGAACTCACCTGTGAAGGACAAGCAGGATGTGCAGGGTGGCCCGCACAAGGATGTGCCACACTCCTCTAGAGACTGTAGATTCCAGCAACTAGCAGGGTGTGGAGAGATCAGACTGGCCAGAGCCAAACCTTGTGTTTAGGGAAATAGTGGTCAGACAGATTATGGACCACAGAGTTGGGCCTGGGCCCATAAGCAGTGCAGAGCCAATAGATGTCTTTGAGCGTGAGGTTATTTTAGGGACATGATGTTTTAAGATTAGCTCAGCATCAGGGTGGGCTGGGAGGGGGTCAGGGAGAAGCAGATGTGGGAAAGACCTATGCTAATAGAATAGGTATCAGGTGATTGCCGTAAACATGTGAAGGAGCCTGTCAACAGCAATGTTCCTGCATGTGGTGGGAATTGAAGGACAGTCATAAATTTTATTCCATGCATTTCATTTATCGGGCAGTTTGACCTATGGAATTGGCAGTGAGATTGCCTTTTTGTGGGCATGGCAGGTTTCTTATTTATAATTGATCTGTGAGGTTTTAATGATTAATGTACATTCACATTTCATAGCCTCCTTAATGGGAAATTGCTCTCCTGGGAAGCAGAACTCAAGCTGGCAAATGAGGCAGGTTTGGAGATTCCTCCAGTTTCATCAGAGTGCTCCTTCCTCCTTCCTCAGATGTCTGCTTCTAGGTCCCAGTGCCCACTCAGGCTCCCCACCTAAGGGAGAGAATGAAGCCTCCCAGACGCCTGTAACTTGTAATATTGTCAGCCTAGGCCAGGGAGGTGGGGGAAGATCCTGTCCCAATGACACGGTTTTCATTTAACGCCCAGCACCCACCATTTGCCCCTGCCCCGTAGGCTCCTCCACCTGGAACTCTGCTCCTGAATGCTCTGCCTCTCTCTCTTCTGAGAATGTAACCCCTGGAGGTGTATCAGGACCAAGCACATTTCCATTATCTGGTACCTGACCTCCACCGGCAGCCTCATCTCCTGCCTTCGGCTTCCTGACCTAAGTTGCCCATCAGCAACTTGGAGCTGTTTGTGATTCCTATATAGACTCACTGTGTGCCTTAACTCCAGCCATTCTCTCTACCCGAAATACCCTCTCCTCTTTCTTGGGAAACATTTGCTCACCATTGAGTCTCAGTGTGGGCATCACCTGCTTTAGGATGCCTTTCCTGACACCCACCAGGCTGGGCTAGATGTCCCTCCGTGTGTTCTCATTGCAACTGCTGTGTGTCTGTGTCTGTCGTTGCATCACTGTATTGTATTGTTTTTCTGACTACTTGTCTCTTTCCCCCCGGTAGACTGTAAGCTCCTCAAGGGACTGTGTCTTCTTCCTCAGTGTATCCCCAGCGCCCAGCACAGGGCCCAACACCCAGTGTGAGCTCAAAGAATGCTGCTGTAAGATGCTGCCGTTCTCTGCAGTGTGACAGGACACGCTGAAGCCAAGACTGTCCTCATCCATAAAGCCTCAGCCTGCCACCAATTCAGGACGCTGAGGCTCTTTATTGGGTGTGCATATAAGTGATTGTTATATATTTTTGTCTTAAGTATTTTGTCTGATATTAATATTACATGGTTTTATATTGACCTGGATATCTCTCTCCATCCTTTCTTTCAAACTTTCTGTATAATTTTGTTTTGTTTCTTTTAGTCACTATCTAGCCAGATCTTTTAAAAACCTTTCTGATTGGCTGTGTTTTAATAGATGTGCTTAATCTATTTATGTCTATTGTGATTATTGATATATTAACATTTCAACTCATCTCTGCCCCCTTAACTTGTGTTTCATTTTATACTTGCTGTCCTTTTTCTTCTCCTTACCTTTTGTTAGAGCAATCAAGCTTTCTATTTTTCCTTTTTTACCCTTCTGGTTTGGAAACTCTGAATTGTATTTTTGTTCTTATAGTTAGCTATTCTTAAATTTTAACATACATTGATAACTATTAGTTTTTCTAATGAAGTGTAAACATTTTGACATGTAAATTCCATGAAAGGCAAGGCTCTTATCACCCTTTACCCATGGACCCACACACTCCACCCTTCTTCCTTATTTATATTGTCCAGAACTTAATGTTTTTAAATGTTTTAAACTAATTCCTTTAACATTCCATTGTTAATTAAACTGACCAGCATATCATATTGATCCCTGTGCCTTCCATTGTTGCTTGCATCCCATTTCTTCTGTTTCACTTTTCTGCTTGCCTTCAGTGTTGTTGTTTTTTCTTATTTTTAACTTTTTTATTGAATTTATTGGGTTGACCTTTTCAGTGAGTGGTTCTTTCATGAAGGTAGCACCATCTTTCCTAGAACTCTTGTTTGTATGTGTATTGTGTGTGAGTTTCTTTTTAATTGTTTTAAGAAAATGAAATGACCTGCTAATGCTAATCAAGTTAAAAATCATAATCCCCAGGAACATGTACATATAAGTCAACTAAAAATCTGACCAATTTTTTTTGCTGATTCAGCTCTTATTGATGAGATCTCTCATTTTTCGATCTTATGCCTCCACAGGCTAAGAAATTATTACCGACAGTGGGTAGATCCTGTGGGTGAAATAAGGGTAGTGATATCCACATGGGTAGTAATACTGCTCAATTCCTGGTTGTTCCAGGTACCTCTGCCAAGAAACTTTTATCCTAAAAAGGAACGGAGGATCCTTGAGTCCCAGGAGAAAGGGCCAGGCGTGTCCTAGCTTTAGCCCTAACCCCACATTAGATGCTCTAGTTGTATAAATTGGCCTCATTGTTTCTGCAGGTAACATGTCTTGAAAACTTAGTTCCTTCATCTGTAAAATGGGAACAGTATTAACCAACCTTACCGGTTGCTGCGATAAAGCACCTAGTACATGCCTAGTACATTGAAGACGTCTGATGACTGGTCGTGGTTATTGCAGTCCCTGGCCCTTAGGAGACACTCATTGAACACTTGTTGAATGAATGCAGGAGCCTAACACAAAAGGCTTCCTTGAGGAGATAGGTTATAAAGGGTAGGTGAGATCTGGGCAGATATTAATAAAGAAAGAAGGCATTCTTTATAGGAGCAACAAGGTGAGCAAAAGGAAAGAATCTGAGGCTCACCCATTGCTGCTCTGCTTGGGCCAGTGAAAGGAGACTGGCTGGAACAGAAGCTGGACTAGGGGTGGGGGGGCAGGGGGGAGGGGACGGGAGGATCGGTAGGCAGGGCAGAAAGGGAGCCAGGGCTGAGCGTGCCTGGGGATCGCTGTCTGCCTCGCCAGATGACTTTTGCCAGGCCAGCTCGCTCTGCCTGATGCAGGCCCTTGGTTCCCCTTCCTGCACAGCCCCTCGTTCTTGATAAGCTAGGCTGGCCCAGTGGCCAGGCAAGCTGGGGCTTAAAAGAGGAAGCATCAGAATAAGATTAGTTTTTCAACTAATATCTTACTAAGGAAGTTGAGTCATTCTACTTCTGCTATTTGTCCCCTCTGGGCATTCAGAGAAGGACAGATTTTACTTCCAGATGAAATAGTCATGAGAGGGATTTGCCCTGGTTTGCCCTGACCCCTCAGTGGACATTTTCAAGATGACCCTATAAGATGGAGCTTTTTTATTTCCTTTATATTCAGAGAACCAAGGCTCACGTATGGCTTAAGTAAGGCTCGACATCTTGACTATATGGCGTTGAAACAGAGAAGTACCATTGTCTGAGTGGCAGCATTTATGGGCCTGGTGAAGGGCAAGGGAGTGAACTTGCATTTAGTATCTTCTATTGGCCAAGCAGACCAATTGGCGTTTCTGTCCTCTGCCTCATTCAGTCCTCAAAATAACTCCAAAGACGCGAAGAGAAGAAACTGGGCAGCCTGCTTAAGCTTTAGGCAGCAAGCCTCACCTCTGCAACCTGTGACTGTGCGACTTTTATTTTTTTAAATGTATGTCTTCATTGATTTGAGAGAGGAAGGGAGAGGGAGAGAGAGATAGAAACGTCAATGATGACAGAGAATCATCTATTGGCTGCCTCCTGCAGGCCCCCTACTGGGGACCGAGCCCACAACTCTGGCATGTGTCCTGACCAGGAACCGAACCGTGACCTCCTGGTTCATAGGTTGATGCTCAACCACTGAACCATGCCGGCAGGGCCAGAGAAGCTTTTTAAATGTGAATTACATATCAGTTGCATGCTTCTAGCTCTTTTATATATTAGGAGTTAAGGTCTGATTTCATTTGACAAAAATGGTCTCATGGCTTTTTTTTTTGTTTAAGTTGCCAAGGCCAAAACCCTTATCTTCTGGTTCCTAGTCTGGTGTTTTCACCATACTTACTAAAACAGGGAAGTGAAATATGATACATTTATCAACACTGAAGATAAATTTTAAACATTATTTTTGTACCCTCTAGTTAATAATAAAAAAAAATCATTTAACCTAAACTACATTCCTGTCTCAGGATCCTAGGAACAACTTTTGCTGTTGAGTAAACATCGCTATCATAGCTTTAGACCAGCACAGTCCCGTGGACCGTTCTGCAGTGGTGGGAGCGTTCTCTCGCTGCACTGTCCAACATAGTAGCTAGTGAAACTGAGGAACTGATTTTAAAATTTTATTTAATTTTAATTCATTTACATCCCCAGTGGCCACCATAGTGGACAGCACAGCCTTACAGTATAGAGAGGGGCGGAAGTGACAGTCCCTGACCCCTTGACATCAGAATCATCCAGGGAACTTGTCAAAAGCACAGATTCTGGGCCTAATGCCCAGTGACTGATTCAGTAAGTGTAGGGTGAGTGCATCTTAAGAACTCACCTGGTTATTCTAACCTGCAGTCAGGTTGGAAATGGCTGCGTTAGCCGGGTGCCCTCTTCCTTAGGGTGGGAGAGCAGAGCCAGCATCAGGCATTCAGCCCTGGCCTTGATCTTCTGGGAAATTACAGCAACCTTCTGGGGAATGTCAGACCCTTGGAGAATGTGATAGAAGCTATGCACCTCTTCCCTGGAAAAAGCCCAAACTGTATATTTTGACATGCCATCCTGAATCCTGAAGCCATCCTTGAACCCACCTTGGACGGAAGACCTTTACTACCTGGTAGGGGAGCCAAGTTAGAGTCTTAGGGTCTGGGAGCCTTGTCTACAACAAGCCGTCATACGGGTCTGCCCAAGGGTTCATCTGGTACCATCCCAGTCATTCCTACCCCCCGTCCCTGACTTCCAGGGGCTCAGCAAGGCACCCCAGAAGAGAGAATAGGCAGTGTGCATGCATCGGGCCCTGAAAGAATGAATACTGAAGGAACTCCACCCCTTTCCCTTCCACTTTTGTTTTTATGGCCTTGGGTGAGCTGAGTGCATTTGGCTATTGCTACAGCTCGAATAGTCCTCAGCTCAGCTCTGACAGAGCAGAGGCCGGACTGCATTTGAGGCGTGAGTGGAGCTGGGGAGAGAGTCCAGGCTGAGTAATGGATCCGGATTTTGACCCGCTTTCAAAGGCAGAGACATAACTGGCTCCCACTTAGTCCTCACTCTCCACAAGCTGCAGGAGAGAGAAGGGGCAGCAGAGCTGCAGGGCTGTGAGCTGGGGTGACTACACAGGGACCAAAACCCGGGGCTGGGAAGGCCACCCAGCTAGCAGTCCCAGGATTAATGCAGAACCTGCTTTTGTAGACCAGACCAGTATAGAAGTGGGGAAGGCGGGAAGGAGCGTGAGCGTGTGTGTGTGTGTGTGTGTATGTGTAAGAGCTGCTGTCAGGCAAAGTGTCCCGAGAATAGCCTCTTGAACTTGGAGTCTGTCAGTGAGGGCCTGAGTCATGGTCATGTGGCCCAGGAAAGCCAGCCACAGGAGAAGCTGTACAGTTCCCAGGCCGTGATTTCATGCCCCTGAGAGGTGAGGGTCAGCCTGTTTTCCCCGTGCCCTTCACAGGTTCAGCTGCCAGCTGCTGGGCTAGCTTCTCAACAGCCTTCTTGTTCCTCTCCGCCTGCCAGGCTGGTGGGTGAGTCACCAGGGAACTGCACAGGCCCTGAGCTTGGCTGCCTCCGCCTCAGCTTCTCCCGGGCAGGGGAGCCTGACATGCTCATGGGGGAGGATCAGGGCGCCTGGCCAGCAGCCCTTCTAACCACCAAGGTGAAAGGATGGCTGGGGGGGGGGGGGCGGGGTGGAGCGGAGCTCTGGCTCTGGGTGAGCCATGTCAGGCAGAGGTGGGCTCTGTGAGCACCAGCACATCTAGATCTCAAACAGCTGACCACTCGGCCTCATTTCTCTCACTCGTCGGATGGAATTCTCTCTCCATCCCCCACGCTCAGGATCATCCTGTCTCTGGAGGTCATCCTTTGATCCCCTCATTCAGCCAACATCGATGGTCTCCTCTGTGCCTCGCTGTGCTATACACTGAGGGCACCACCTCTGCCCTCAGGAGCCTTCTGACCAGGGAGTTCCCCTTGTGTTTGCCTGTAACCCAGGAGACTAAGGGAGCAGGCAGCACAGCCGAGAGCCTGGGGTTTCAGGTCCTGGCCCTGCACTGCCACACAGTCTGGGTGACCTTGGGCAAGTCACTGCCAAATCAGGTCTCAGTTTCTTCAAGTGAAAATGAGGAGGCCCTAGCCAGTTTGGCTCAGTAGAAGGTTGGCCTGTGGACTGAAGGATCCTGGGTTAGATTCCCATCAAGGGCACATACCTCAGTTGCGGGCTCCTCTCCGGCCTGGGCCCTGATCTGGCCTCATGCAAGAGCCAACCAATTGATGAGATATATTTCTCTCTGTCTTTCCCTCTCTCTTCCACTCTCTCTAAAAATCAATGGAAAAATATTCTCGAGTGAGGATTAAAAAAAGAAGAGAAAAAGAAAATGAGGAGGTTGCGCCCTGAGGGTTTTGCTCAGTGGTTAAGCTTTGACCTATGAACCAGGAGGTCACAGTTCGATTCCCAGTCAGAGCACATGGCTGGGTTATTGGCTCAATCCCCAGTAAGGAGTGTGCAGGAGGCAGCCGATCAATGATTCTCTCTCATTGATGTTTCTCTTTCCCTCTCCCTTCCTCTCTGAAATCAATAAAAATATATATTAAAAAAGAAAATGAGGAGGTTAAAGTACTGTGGAGGTCCCTGTAAGCAGAACTCTAAGGCTGTTAGGTTTGGAGGTTTGGGGTTGTTTTTAAGATCTCAATTCCCCTGGTAAAGAATCCGAGGAAGGTGGGAGGTGCTGTAGGCCCCAGATCAATTCCCTTTTGGAGGTTGCAGGGGTTGAGGAGGTGGTTGGGAAGAAAGTGTTCTTACAAGGAAAACAGCCCGCTTGGAGGGCTTTGGCCTGATTGAAGTCAGAACACCCCCTGGACTGCTGAAAGTCATCAAGTAACGATGAGGTCACCCATTCAGCCTCCTCAGCGTCTAGCCTTCAGGACCAAACCCAGGCATTCGTGCTGAAAGCTGGAGCCACTCTGAGTTCAAAGCTCGGAGGCCCTTGAAGGCACAGATGTGAGGATTGAATTAGTGACCAACACACCCAGCCCCCTCACCCCACCCCAGTCAGACTGGCTCAGTCTTTCATAGTCTTTGTGGTGAGGCAGACTCAGTAGTAGGAAGGTTTGAGCCTAATGTTTCCCAGCTTCTGACTGTCTCGTTTTAGCTTGATAGGGCAAAAGGCCAGAGGCGGTCCAGCTTTGGCGTCGTTCACAGGGTCTGCCTTTCTACCCAAAGAGTAAATGAAGGCGTGATCCGGGATGAGTGGAGTTACAGCAGGGAAGACTGCCTCTGGTAGTGACACCTTTAAGACCAGCCCGCCACCAGAGAGCACTCATTAAAGACCTGTTTGCGCCCCAGGCAGTTTGGCTCAGGGGATACAGCGTCAGCCTGCGGGGGACTGAGGGGTCCCGGGTTCCGTTTCCAGTCAAGGGCATGTACCTGGTTGCAGGCTCCTGATTGGGGGCGTGTGGAGGCAACCAATCAGTGTGTCTCTCTCACATTGATATTTCTCTCTGTGTGTCTCTCCCCCTCGCTTCCTCTCTCTCTAAAAATCAATGGAAAAATATCCTCAGGTGAGGATTAACACCAAATAAATAAATAAATAGATAGGGCCTGTTTGCATCTGGTGCCTTCTCAGGCTTTGTCTGTAGCAAGTCAAGACCCTGCTCTGTGGGAGTCACAGCCCAGTCTTTAGAAGGGTTCCCAGATGGGCACAGTCTCCGGTGGTACGGTTCTGTTTCATGGCAGTTCTAGCCCACAGGCTATTTGCACAGGTTGTCAGCACACGGGGCTCACCCTGCAGCTTCCTGTAACACTCAGGGCTGCTGGAGATTGAATTCTCGTGCTTTGCCCTCTTATTTCTAAGAGGTGTAGGGGGGTGCTGGAGGCTCTAATCTTGCTGATGTTGCCTGCAAGAAAGATGAGACCTAGGAGAGGTGTTCAGCAAATGAGTTTGGACGTTACAGAAGGAAGTATGTCAGTTCCTCTGGAGAGCCACAAGCAGATGCTTCCTGGACAGGAGCCAGGCGCTGGCGCCGCCGTTTGCATGGTGATTTTTAGACTTTGTAAGACATGTGTATACATATGCGCATATGCATACGTATGTCTAGCCCTGCTAGGGAGCAAAGCCTTCATTCTCTCCTGTTGGAGAAGAGCCATGTGGACGGTGCAGACATGTCCTCTGAGAAGACAAGGCTTGAGCAGTCAGTGCGGTGACTCATGGTTTTGGAATATAGGATCCACCACCCTGTTCTGGGGAAGCAACGTTTGCCATAAAACAAACAACAGAAGATCCCGCCATTATTTATAAAGGCAAGAAAGAACCAACCCAGATGTTTGTGCCATGGTGTCTGGAGGAAGTGGCCGGAAGCCTCCTTGTTGGGCAGGGTGGAGGCGTCTGTTGAGGGTGGTGTGCTGGTAGGGCCGGGGGCTCGCTGCTCCTGGGGCCGGTGTAGATGCTGAGAGGTGGACTTCTTTGCCTTCGGGAACATTTGGAGGATGCGTGCATGGGCATAAAGAGGCAGAGCCCCATTACCCTGCTTTTCTCCTCCGCCCCACGCCTGACCTGGGCCCCTCGGGGTCTGTGAGTGACCTGCTCTTGTTTGGTCTCCCCCTCAGGGTGAGCGTGAGCCTGGGAGATGGCAGTGATGGAAGTGGCCTGCCCAGGCGCTCCTGGCTCGGCGGTCGGGCAGCAGAAGGAGCTCGCCAAAGCCAAGGAGAAGACACAGGCCATGGAGAAGATGCACAGCTCCGTCAACAAGCTTGAGGCCGTGGAGAAGAGCCCTGTGTTCTGCGGGAAGTGGGAAATCCTGAACGACGTGATCACCAAAGGCACCGCCAAGGAAGGCTCCGAGGGAGGGCCGGCCGCCATCTCCATCATTGCCCAGGCTGAATGTGAGGGCCCAGGCTGGGAGGGTGCTGGTTGAGAGGGTGGGCCTGCAGGTGGGTGCGGCTCTTACGCAAGGGTGGCTGGCACAGGTGAGGTTTGGGGTCTCCTATGGAAGAGGGAGGTCATGGTGACCATTCTATGTGGTTCTCACAAGATACAACTGCGGGGAGTGGAGGTTAAGCCAAGACTGAGCGTGAAGTGGGAGTTATAACAGTGCTGGGGAGTGAGACAGAGGAGGGAGAAGTGGCAGATGGAGGCCTTTTCCCATTGTAACCAGAGCAGGGAAGAGAGCTGGGAGGCAGGACACCGTGGGCTCCACAGGTCCCGGGGACTCTGCAGGATCGCCAAGCAGGCCCTTAGCCTTCTGTCCTGACCTTGGGCAGCCGGCGCATCTCTGGAGAGGCCCCGGCAGGAAAGGCCAGGTCTCCTGGAAAGCCCCTGTGGGGCCTGATTCTCTTCCATCTCAAGGTGGCCCCACCCCAAAGAATGAACACCTGCTCCTGGGCCTGCTGGGCAAGTTGATGGCCGCAGGCGGCTGCAGGGTGAGGCCTGGCCTGGCCCTTTCTGCTTCCACTTCCAATACCTCAAAATGACTCGAAACAAGGCTGCCACAGGAGCCCGAGAAACTCCCAGGAGGGCTGGGTCAGGCCAGGAGTCTCCTCTCTCCCCCACCCACCCTCGGAGGTTTCTGGGCAGGCAGACAGCTCGTGACGGCATTTTCCCACATTCACATCTTTCCCCTCATCTTCCACTGCCTTCTGTCTGGCTTTTGAGGAGAGATGAGGGAATAAAAATTGAAGTGGAGTGAGTGACACAATGTAATAACAGACACATAAACACACATATACACATACGTGTAAGTATGTAATAGCTTATGTTTACTGAGCTGCGATGTGTGCCAAGCACTGTGGTGAGGATTTTGTATAGATCATCTCACTTAAGCTTCACAGTCAGGGAAGTGAGGTGGGCACCCTATGACCCGTATTATAGGTCTGCCCTCTGCTCTTGACCCTTAAACTGGGAGGGTGGGGTGCAGCAGTCAGTGAGAGGAGCTGGCATGCGTAAGGAGTGAGCCACCAGGCAGACGGCGGTGGTCTGCAGAGGAGGCGGGGGAGTGGGCCCGAGGGCGTCTCTAAAATGCCTCTCTCCCGAGTGCTGAATTCCTGTTCCTGCTCTTCTCCCTTCTGCTTGTCCAACCCCGTTTCCTTTACTTCAAAGGTGAGAACAGCCAAGAGTTCAGCCCCACCTTTTCAGAGCGGATTTTCATCGCTGGGTCCAAACAGTACAGGTAAGGAGGTGAGCTTGAGCGGGACACGGGGAACTAAGCCAGCGTCCTCCCTCCCCCAGCTGCTCGCCCGCCCGGCCGCTCCCCGGTGACCCCTGGCTCCCTCCTTCAGCACCTGTGGTGCAGCCCTTGGAACCCGCCCAGGCTTTCCTGGCGGAGCTGCTCTCTCAGCCAAATAAGCTTTTCAAAAGCTTTTCACGGCGTGTGGATGACTGCCTCTGGGTCGCATCAGCTTGACATTTTATTTTTGTTCTCCTCAGAGTCCTTGCTGCTCCCCCTCATTTCCCATCAACAGGGAGGGCGCTGGGAACAGAGATCACTTTTTCGCTGGTCCGTGACCATCGGTGCAGGCCCGAGGGGCCACCCTGACTGTGGGAGAAACCTGCAGTGTCTTTTCTCCTGTGAGACACACCCGGAGGGATGAGGGTTTGGAAACAGGCAGACTCACAGCTCGGGGCCCTGGAGGAAGGCGGCCAAGCGAGGCTCAGTCTGTTCCCAGGCTCCCCATCCCCAAGGATGAATTTTGGCAACTGAAAGTTGAACCTGGAAACAACTTCCTCCTCTACCACCAGGCGGACTTTTTTATCATTGCAATATGGAAACTGCTAGTGATAAAAAGGTTGTGGGGCCCTAGCCGGTTTGGCTCAGTGGATAGAGCCTGCTGCCTGGAGGATCCGGGTTCAATTACAGTCAAGGTCACATGAGCCGGTTTCGGGCTCAGTCCCCAGTGGGGGGCGTGCAGGAGGCAGCCAATCAATGATTCTCTCTCATCATTGATACTTCTATCTATCTCTCCCTCTCTCTTCCTCTCTGAAATCAATAAAAATATGTTATTAAAAAAAAAAAAAAGGTTGTGGGGAGGACCGCTGCCCTTGAACCCATAAATGCTCAATGTTTGGTCAAATTCCTTACACTGCCCCTCATGCCTTTTGCCCAGGGGAGGGGTTCCTGAGGGAACCACTCTTTGAGCTCCCCGAGAAGAGCTTGTAGGCCTCTAGCAGGCCTCTAGCAGCCCACAGGACTGGGGTGCATCTGCCTCCTGTGTGTGAGGGTGGCTAAGGCCGAGGTCTGTCCACAGCTGTTTGGCAGCCATCCTTCCAGAAACCGTTGCCAGTGCCTTAATACCTGGCAGGGGAAAGAGCCAGTGAGATCCATGGCGGTGGGGAGGCCATCAGAGAAAGCCAGGCTCCCCTGGCCCCTGGTCACCAGCCCAGGCAAGATGTCTTGTTTCTGTGGCTTCTCACATTCCTATGGCCACCAGGGATCAGAGGTGACCGTCCTCAACCGTCCCTTCTTCTGGAGGTGACAGAAGCAAACTCTTATCAGTTAGAGTGAATGCCCACCACAGAGTGACCCTCAGAGCCACACGCCCCCTGCTGGGCCCTCCAGGGACTCTGCCCTTGGAGAGCAGGGACAGTGTGTACCCTGAACACCCAGCCCCAATAATAATGGTTTATGGGAAATTTGCCTTTGGGGCCAGGCACTGAGGTAGGCTTTTTAAATGAGATGTTTCTTTTTTTATTTTATTTTTTATTTTTATTGATTTCAGAGAGGAAGGGAGAGGGAGAGAGAGAATCACTGATGGGCTGCCTCCTGCACACCCCACACCGGGGATAGAGTCCGAAACCTGGGCATGTGCCCAGACAGGGAATGGAACCGTGACCTCCTGGTTCATAGGTCAACCACTGAGCCACACTGGCTGGTCAATGAGCTGCTTCTTTCCACCTCTCCACCTGCAGAAATACTACCCCCACTTTATAAATGAGAAAACTGAGGTTCCTGGGGCTTAAGAATGTTCCCAGGTTCACTTAAGGACCAAGGGATTTGTCTATGACTCTAACCGCCGTTACCTAAGCAGTGATGTCTTCGTGCCTCCTCACGTTCAAAATGCATATCTGTCCCCTTTTTGACAGCCAGTCGGAGAGCCTTGATCAAATCCCCAACAATGTGGCCCACGCAACTGAGGGCAAAATGGCCCGTGTGTGTTGGAAGGGGAAGCGTCGCAGCAAAGCCCGGAAGAAACGCAAGAAGAAGAGCTCGAAGTCCCTGGCTCAGGCGGGAGTGGCCGTGGCCCGACCGCTCCCCAGAACCCCCGAGCAGGAGAGCTGCACAGTCCCTGTGCAGGTGGAGCCCCACCGTCATCCCCAGAACCGGCTCCCGGGGCCCTTGGGAAAAGCGCCCTGAGCCTTGGCCCTGGCCCTGTGTCCTAACACCTGGG
>NW_005871700.1:156836-190871 GCF_000147115.1 Myotis lucifugus | reverse complement strand
ACGCCCTCCAGTTCACCAAGCCTCTGAAGGAGCCAGGCCTTGGCCAACTCTGTTTTAAGAAACTTGGGGAAGGCCTACGGCCAGCACTGCCTCGGTCGGAACTCCACAAACTGATCAGCCCTTTGCAATGTCTAAACCACGTGTGGAAACTCCACCACCCCCAGGATGTAGGCCCCCTGCCCCAGCCTGCTCACCCCTTCCCCTACGGCAGACTGCCCCATCCCTTCCCATTCCACCCGCTCCAGCCCTGGAAACCTCACGCCCTAGAGGCCTTCCTGGGCAAACTGGCCTGTGTAGACAGCCATCAGCCCCTGCCTGGCCCACCCCTGAGCAAACTAGCCTATAGAGACAGTCAGAAGCCGCTGCCTGGCCCACCCCTGGAGCCCAGCCGCCCACCTTGTGGCACTCATGACAAGTTTTCGGTGGAGGAGTACCTGGTGCACGCCCTGCAAGGAAGCGTGAGCTCCGGCCAGGCCCACAGCCTGGCCAGCCTGGCCAAGACCTGGTCGGCGGGGGGCTCCAGGCCCCAGAAGCCCAGCCCCCAAACTGAGGACAGCGAGGGGGTCCTGCTTACTGAGGTAACTAACCCCCCAAACACACACATACCACTCCCACCACCACCAAGTCCAGGGTCAAGGGTAGCAGCTGGGAGTCAGGGGACCTGCTCTGGAAGAAAGGGCGTCGCTGGAAACCTGCCAGACCCACTGTCAAGTTCCCACCCTTTGGGGGGATGGTTTTCTCTTTATCAAGATCACTCAGGCATGTGATAAGAAGATGAAATCATAGCAAATTGCTATCGCTGATGAAAAGCATTGTCACCCACTCAACCTCCAGGCTCACTTTTCCGTCTTTTTAGCTATTTCTGTTTTTGGTCTGATTGGTTACCTCATTACTGCTGATTGTGTGCGTGTGTTATATGAATAATACATATGCTGAGAAATGGGAATAAGCAAATATCACCCTCAGAAGTTACCCAGGACCCCCGACATGAAACATGAGGCTTTGGCCCTCCTTCACTCCTCCCCGTCTTCCCCCTTTCCTCTAGTTCTCTTACCAGATAATTTTGTAACCGTAAATGATTTTCCACACTTACATTTCTGGGCTTTATTCCATCCATCTTTGAGGTTATCCCTTGGCCCCTGCCCCCTTCCCTGTCCTTCCCTTTCTTCTACCTTTTAGCTCCCGAGTTATATTTTCTCATTGTCAACATTGAGACAATGTCCGTTTCTGTCCCACAACCACAAGTCTGGGAGGCTTTTCATCACACGGACCAGCTTGCTTCCGGCAGCACGTGAGGCACTCATTTGCCTTCACCTAATTCCCATCACCCCCTCTCTGGGTCCCGCCCTCCCAACCCCCAACTCGGTGATGTCTTTGGTTGTGAGGGCTCAGCCCCAGCCTGGCAGCCTTCCTGACTGTAACGCTTCGTCCCCCTGTGGCCTGGCCACTGAAATGGGCCTCTCTCCGCCAACTCCAGAAACTGAAGCCGGTGGATTACGAGTACCGAGAGGAGGTCCACTGGGCCACGCGCCAGCCCTGCCTGGGCAGAGGCTCCTTCGGAGAGGTGCACAGGATGGAGGACAAGCAGACTGGCTTCCAGTGTGCTGTCAAAAAGGTAGGCCCCAAACGTGTGCCAGAGCTCCAGGGGCTGGAGAGGGAGGCCAGGGCGCCTGTCGCACTCCCTCTGCCTTCCTTCGAGGTAGGCCCAGGGTGGCACGGGTCTAATTGCTAATGGAGCCCGGCTCTCCTGGCTGCCCTGGCTCCGTCTGGGAGCTGCACTTGTTATGCGTGTAAGTGAGAGGGGATTGAGAGTGTGCACGCAGCCTGGGCCACTCCTGAGGCCATGCCAGGAGCAGGTAACCCTGGAAGACAGGTGGATCGCCATGACATGCCTGTGAGGCCGAAACCCCTAACCACATAGTGGGGCCACCACACCTGGGCCATAAGGAATTGCAAGAGCAACACCTCCACCTGACAGGTGCCTCCTGGAGGAGTCTGTGCGTCGGGGGAGTCAGATCTGGTTTGAGTTTGGTCCTGGGTGATGGACATTATGAGGAAATGAGACTTAGCAAGAGACCCAGGCTTGTCTGACTAGAATCTGCCTCTGAAACACTTCTCACGGAGGGTGGGGAGAAGGACTTGTGGTCCTAGGATTCAGCTAGAGACACAGGCATGCATCACCTCTCCACTCTCTCATCTCACCAAGTTAGAACTGAGACCAGAGAGCCACGTGCCTTGCCCAAAGCCACACAGCTGGGCCTGAAACGGAGGCCTCCTTCTGTCAAATCACACACAGGCCCACCAGCCGCACATCCACATACCTGGAAGGTGTCAACCCTGCTCCCCTTCTGCCCCCTTTTCTCCTCCCTCTGGCTCTCAGCTCATCTTGACTGGAAGCCACTTTGTCCCTGGCCCAAGGCCAGCATCCAGGACCTCTGAAGCCAGAAATCAGAAACATTTCTGTGGGCCATTTCCTTGGCCTGCTGGCAAGGTGAAAGAGACTAGCTGAGAGATGGACCTTGTTATCAAGCGGCTTTTGTCAAGGACATTCTGGTCCCTAAATGGAAAGAAACCAAGTAGCCAGACCAGGGCCTGTGCCGAGTGGACATCAACTCTGCCGCTGCCATGGATGCCTGTGGCTTTAAGGGGTGAAGATACAAATTTTGACATTGATGCACCTGGCTTCCCTGGCTTGTACCTGGGCCAGGGTGTTAGAGTTCTACAGTTGGAGCCTCAGGGCGACAGGACGAGAGAGGGGACTATCCGTAGGTATTACCCCAAACTTCAGACACACTGTGTCAAATAAGCAAGCTCTGCCCTCGCCAACCCCCACTGACCAAAACATGTGCGGAGCTCCTGCCAGCGTGGGTCATCTTCCACTGGGATGCCAGGGCCTCGTGCCTGACCTCTTCTGCAGCAGCTCCCTCCCCAGGCCATCGGAGAAGGCGCAGCTGTCCCTCCTGAGAGGGTGTGAAGTGTCCTGGAGATGAATGGTCAGTGCTGGGGGCTTAGTCACCGGGCTTCTCAGCTGTTCCCCTGATGAGGTTGTCAGAGTCCCAGGCAACAAGGTAAACAACCCGAATATAGTAGAAGAGGACACATCCTCCGTCTCTCACCAAGGCAGTGAGGGAAGCTCCAAGCACCACTCGGCTGCCCACCCATCCACTCAGCGCTTCTGCTTCTGCTGGAGCATCCACTCTCCCAGCTCCCCTCCTGCTGTCCACGGTCTCAGTGGGGACGGCTTGTTGGCAGCCCACACAGCCGCCCTTGGCTGGGCAGACAGCCCCGCCCTCCTCTCCTTTCTCTCAAGGGGTTCTTTAGGATGTTCATCTGGAAGGTCTGAGAACCAGTTCCCTGCTGAGGGGTAGGATGGGGGGACAGGGTCAGAGGTCAGGCTGCACATAGGGTCAGAGCAAGTCGTGCACTGTCTAATGCTCCCTGGGGAGGATCCAGCACACGGTGAGGTCAGCGCTTCCTTGGTCCTCCTAGAACATCCATGGCCCCAGGTCAAATGCTGATTGGTCATGAGTCTGGGGTTTAATGTGGAGTTTTTGTTTTTTAAGGTTTTGTATGATCTTACTTTTTTAAAAAAATAGATAATTTTATTGATTTCAGAGAGGAAGGGAGAGGGAGAGAGAGATAGAAACATCAATGATGAATCACTGATCGGCTGCCTCCTGCACGACCCCTACTGGGGATTGAGCCCGCAACCCAGGCATGTGCCCTTTACCAAAATCGAATCCGGGACTTTTCAGTCCGCAGGCCAGTGCTCTATCCACTGAGCCAAACCAGCTAGGGCTGATCTTACTTTTTAATTGCAAATAAATATAGGCTCATTATAAAAGAATTCAAATGATACCCAAAAAGCAAAAGTTTCCCTGTTCCCTGACCCCATTCTCAGAGGTAACTATTCTTTGACATAAATCATTTTAGACTTGTTATGTATATATAAACATGTAGTTGTTGTCTTTATTAAAATGAGGTTGTACCCTAGAGGTTGTTCTGTACCATGTTTTCTTCATGTAATAATATGTCATGGGCAGATTTCCTTACTGGTACATATGCATTGTGCTAGTGCTTTTAACAGCCAATATATAAGCTCTCATCTCAGCAGCGGATGAATTCATAGGGTCCATGACTCCTCTGTGTGTGTGTGAGTGTGATGTATAGATGCACACACACATTTTTATGGGGAAGGGTCCGTGTTATTTATCAGATTTTCAAAGGAATCTGTGGCCCAAAGAGGGTTAAGAACTATTCATTTGAGAACATCTGGCTCAAGCATAGAATTCTGGGAGCCTCCTTTTAACTCTGCCACTGACCTGGGATAGCGTGGCCGTGGCCAAGTAAAGCCAGCTGCTGCCAAGCACCTGCTCTGTGGAGATAATGTGAATATCAGCTCACAGGCTATTGCAAGATGTAAATAACCAATGATTAGTGTAGAATAGTACCTGGCATATGTTAAGTGTGTATTAAATATTAGTTCTCGTTAACATCCTTATCTAGCCCAGTCCCTCGCTTTCTGGATCCAGAGCAGGGAGGTGGACCCGATGGGCGGCTGGCCTGGCTGCACAGCCTGTGTTCTCCCCACCTGGCTCCCTCGGGACTGCCCTGCCAGCCTGCGCTCCCTGAGCTGGCACAGATTTCTAAACCACCTTGTGTTTTGAAGAGTCCCCTTTGACCCCCCTTTGGTTGGGTGGGTGGGAATGCTCTTAACATGGCCGGGCCACTCTAGAGGGACTTACGAATCTCTTAAAAGTTAAAGCAGGGGTCCCCAAGCTTTCTTTCACAGCTCTTCATGTCTCAGTAATAATTTCATGGCACCCCAGGCCAAAACAAGTACCTAACAGTTCCATTTATTAAGGAATTAGGTCCAATAATGTCTTTATCCTAACAACTTAGTAGCCATTTGAAAAACAACACATTGAAATTGAAAGAAAAATTTTCTTCTGTTCTTAACCAACCATAATTACTACTGGGATGCACTCATTGTTGGGCACTGCACAACTTCTCAAACTTTGAAATCAGATTGGACACCATCACCTTCGTTTCCTGCTCCCCATGTTCCCCCCGAAGTATGTATCACAGCAACCTCCGAAAACCTCGTTTCATAAAGAGCTACCATCAAAGGAATACTCGGCAACCTCGTGTTGAAAGTGAACTATCGCAAGCCAGCAGTTTACTCGACGTCCCATAAACGTACATCGTTGCTATTGCCCCCAAAGTAAAACATTCTGGCGTGGCCTTCGCAGTTCTCGGTGATGCCCCAGGTGCTTCGACTAACAGTTTGGGAGCGCTCCGTACAAGTCCCGTTGGTGAATTAGCTCCAACTCGGGTTCAGAGCTGGAAACACTGACAAAGAGTCAAAGTTCATGCGAGTTCATTAACAAAACCAGATAGTATTCTGTATGTAACCAGAAGAGAGACATTTTCCACTGATAGGCAAAAGTCCAAAAACCCCACATCGTCAGCGCTGTTTGCCAAGTCAGCACGTCTCCCTCCAAAGAAAACGGCCAGGTCCTGACTGATTTTTTCCAGCCTGTTCTGCTACCCCTGGCGCCCCCTGGTGGTACCTCTCCAGCGGTTCTCAACCTGTGGGTCGCGACCATCGGAAAACACATCCTGCATATCAGATATTTACATTACGATTCATAACAGTAGCAAAATTACAGTGATGAAGTAGCAACGAAAATAATTTTATGGTTGGGGATCACCACAACATGGGGAACTGTATTAAAGGGTCGCGGCATTAGGAAGGTTGAGAACCACTGCTAGGCGAACACGAGAACCCCCAGGAGCCGGGAGGAAAGTCTATTCAGGAAGCCCAAGCATTTCCTCAGCTGCTCTTACTTGAGCTGGAGGAGGAGGTGGGAAGCTAGCACTTCCTGAGCACCACTGCTTGCCAGGCCCGGTGCTGGCTGTCACCCCTCCAAATGCGCGCTCTTCCCAGGAGCAGAGGCCACTGCCCCCACCTTTCACTTATGGAAACAGGGTTTAGGGGGATTGATCTACCTTTAGAAGTGGCTGAGCGAGGGTCTCTGCCCAGGGTGCTCGTATGAGGGTCTGTTCCTTCCTGCCACCCCATGCTGGTCCCTGCAGAAAGGAGGGGGGGTGCTCAGGCCGGCCGGTCCCCAGCGGGAGGGTCCTTGGCCAAACCCCTCCCCGGAAGCCTTCTGTGCCCAGATGCTAGGGAAACAGCTGCACACAGAGCACACAGCACTGCCCCGTCCACGTGGACGTCTTAGTCCTGGGAGGAAAGAGACCAGCGTGAGAGTGAGCAGAGTGCTGAGGCTCAGAGGCACTGACAGTCGGAGTCTTGATAAGATTCAGAGCCCAGCATCTGAAGAGTCGTCGTGGGTGTTGATAGAGGAGAGGTCCTGTGTCTAGAAATTGTCCAGGCATTTGTGCTGGGGGGAAAAAAAAAAAAAGTTCTGTGTTTGGCAGATTTGAGGGTGGGCAGCCTGCTGAGAGCCAGGATAAGGATTGCAAGTTTTTGTGTTTTCACACCCGTCAGCCCCTCAGAACTTTAATCAAGTCCTGGGAGTTGCCCCTGACCCCAGGCGTACACAGTTTAGTTTCTGAAGGGCCTGTAGGCCCACCAGGGCCCTGCCTGGCCTCAGAATCGTCCCTGGGCACATCAGCAGGCTCTGTGCGGGGAGCATCCGGGTCCTCACAGGGTGACAGGGAGCCCGCCCTGGCCCCTCACCCTGACTCACAGCCACCTCCGGGCCCTTTCAGGTGCGAGTGGAAAAGTTTCGGGCAGAGGAGCTGATGTCGTGTGCCGGGCTGACTTCGCCCAGAATCGTCCCTTTGTACGGAGCAGTGAAGGAAGGTCCTTGGGTCAACATCTTCATGGAGCTGCTGGAAGGTGAGGAGCGAGGTCCCATGCCTTCTCCCTCAAAATTCAGAGCCCAGGGTTTTCCCGAGTCTTACCAGGTTCACCTTGGTCCCCACTCCACCCGTTTTTAACCTATTACCCTGTGGCACTGGCGGGAAAGGCCTGCTTTCCACCACCCGCCCTTGTCCTCGGCTTGGAGGCCTGGAAGAGCCCCATGTCAAGGCTGGCCATTGGTCTTAGGTGGCTCCCTGGGCCAGCTCATCAAGCAGATGGGCCGTCTGCCGGAGGACCGAGCCCTCTACTACCTGGGCCAGGCCCTGGAAGGGCTGGAATACCTCCACACCCGCAGGATCCTGCACGGCGATGTCAAAGGTGAGGCCCTGGTCCCAGCGGGCTTCCTCTCCCGTCCTGCCGGCTTCTTCCCCAGTCTGCGGGGCTCCCTGGTCATCTCCAGGGGCAGGGCCGGGGCCAGGCTGACAGGGCTGTGCGTGGGAAGGGGAAGTGTTCTCTAAGCCCTCAGTGGGTGGTGCCCCACTACACACGGGTGACCACTGGGGGGAGGGAGGCCGCAGAGCTGAGTAAACTCTGCCCCTGTCCCCTCACTCTTGGAACGCCTGCCTGCTGCCTGCCTTGAGCCTGAACTGATACCCTCCTCCCTTCCTCCACGACGAATGAGCCTAATCAAAAGCAGCAGCTGCCGTGGAGGGTCAGCCAGAACATTGCCTCACTGGAGGTCCAGGGTGGGCCGGGCCCGACGTGACTCACCTGTTCCTCTTCTTCCCCGGGCGGCCCGGCAGCTGACAACGTGCTCCTGTCCAAGGATGGGAGCCGGGCAGCCCTCTGTGACTTTGGCCATGCTGTGTGCCTTCGACCCGATGGCCTGGGGAATTCCTTGCTCACAGGTAAGCCCATGCCCTCCCTCCCCATCCCCACCCCCCACCCCCGCCTATTGCCACGATGATCATAGCCAGTAGATCAGCTGCCTCCTGCACACCCCTACTGGGCATGTGCCCGCAACCAAGATACATGCCCTTGACCGGAATCGAACCTCCAAACCACCCTAGAGTATTATAAGGCTTTTGTCAGACTTAAATGCAATAACGCATGTCAGCTGCTCATTTCTGATGTTCCCTTTACACAGAGGAGAATGGAAAGGCTGCGTGCCTGGCCCTAGGTCCCAGGTCTTCTCCCAGACGCTTCCATGGCTCCATCCCTCTTGTCTGGCCTTCTGGGGGAGCTGTGCTCCCAGCCTGTGACCTCGGCCTTCCCGCGCCTTTGAGAGCAGGTTCTGGAGGCACAAAGGCCTGAGCTGTGTAGCTGGAGAAATATCTGGTTTTAACTTTTTAACTTATATTTTTCTGATCATTAAAGTAATCTACACCCATTGTAAGATATTTTGCAACTACAGAGTTACATGGTATAGAAGGGGAGGAAAAAAGGAATTCTCACCATTTTCCTTTCTCAGAAAGATAACCATGAAATTTTAGATAATTCCTTCCAGGTATTTTTGGATTTTTTTTCTGTACATAGTTAAGGCCATTATAACCCAATTCTGTGCCCTGCTTTTTTTCATTTGTAACATTAAGCATAAACTGGTTTCATTTTGATCAAAGGAAAAACAACCTTTTGGAAAAAAGTGCTTACTTGTTGTTAAAGGGCTGTGATGGTGATTCTGAAGTTGTAAATTGAACATGGACACCTCCTCTCCACTCTAAAATAACTTGGGGGGTTTTCTTATTACAAAAAATAATTTCTTTTCTAATATATTTGCAGGAACTAGAGCTAAGCGAAAATAAAAACTGTAGATCACCAGAACAAAAAACGCTATTTACATCTGGTATCAATCCTTCTAGCCCAGTGGTTCTCAACCTTCTGGCCCTTTAAATACAGTTCCTCATGTTGTGACCCAACCATAAAATTATTTTCGTTGCTACTTCATAACTGTAATGTTGCTACTGTTATGAATCATAATGTAAATATCTGATATGCAGGATGGTGTTAGGCGACCCCTGTGAAAGGGCCGTTCGACCGCCAAAGGGGTCGCGACCCACAGGTTGAGAACCACTGTTCTAGCCTTTATGAACATAAGTTTTCTTTTTTCTTTTTTTTCACTTACTAAAATTTCAGGAATATGATACCATTCATTAGTCTTCTACAACCTAATTTTCAATGTCCAGGCCCCTCCCCATTTTAAAAAAGCACCTTAAGGATTTGGTCCAAAGGGCAGCGTCCATATTTGGATGATGTATTCTTTGTACCAGTCCCAGCAGAACCCCTGACTTAGCTCATCCCCAGCAGGTTTGATATGAAAGCACTTTAACACAGACAGGTTCAAGGCATCTCAGGAATAGACTGGGGTGGTCATTGCCGAAGCTCTTGCCTATCAGAGGTCACAGGTGACTTCTGTCTCCCTTGCCTCCTCAGGGGACTACATCCCTGGCACAGAGACCCACATGGCTCCAGAGGTGGTGATGGGCAAGCCCTGTGATGCCAAGGTGGACGTGTGGAGCAGCTGTTGCATGATGCTGCATATGCTCAACGGCTGCCACCCTTGGACCCAGTACTTCCGAGGGCCGCTCTGCCTCAAGGTCAGTGACAGCACCTGAGACAGCCAGGAGGGACAGCCAGCAGGGCCACGGGGCTCTGGCTGCAGGCTGGAGGTGGCCTTGCATTTTAGCTGCTCTGCAGTGGCAGAGGGGAGCAGGGAACAGGAAGAGGCCTCATAAATGTGGGATCCTGGCTAAAATACGTGTCCCCCAACTCTGAGGGGCCAAGGGGAGATCCTAGGTGAGGGATCTCCTTGAGTTCCTCGCAGGTCTGAGCTCTCCTAGGTCTACACTCTGGGCCCCCTCGCCTGCCTCCTGACAGGCTGGGCCCGGAGGTCCTGGGCGTCTTGCTGCCTAGCTCTGACCTATCCTACTTGCACCCTCTTTTCCCCTTTTCTTGGAAAAGTCTCAGACTTCACTCTACCCCAGGTCCCTCCAGTCCTTATGACCAACCCCCCAGCACAGCAGGGTGGGGAGAGTGGAGAGAAGCAAGAAGAGAAAGCTGGGGAATGAGGGGGAGGCAGGCCTCACGTGTTGCTTTTTTGTTTTATGAATATGTTTGTATTGATTTCAGTGAGGAAGGGAGAGAGGGAGAGATAGAAACATCAGTGATGAGAGAGAATCATTGATCAGCTGCCTCCTGCACGCCCCACACTGGGAATCGAGCCCACAACCGGGCATGTGCCCTAACCGGGAATCGAACCGTGACCTCCTGGTTCATAGGTCAGCGCTCAGCCACGGAGCCACCCCAGCCAGGCCTCACATGTTGCTTTTTTGACCCCCAGATTGCCAGCGAGCCCCCGCCTGTGAGGGAGATCCCGCCTTCCTGCACCCCTCTCACAGCCCAGGCCATCGAGGAGGGGCTGAGGAAAGAGCCTGTCCAGCGAGCATCTGCGCTGGAGCTGGGGGGGAAAGTCAACCTGGCGCTGCAGCGCGGTAAGAACCTGTGCTGGCCGGAGGGCAAGAGGGGCTGCGGCTAGCGTAGTGGTCAGGAGCAAGGCACTCGGCCTGCCGGAGCCTTGGTTTCCCCAGGGGAACATCAGGGTTGGTTAGACTGTGCAGAGGCCGTGCTCAAGAGATGGGGGGAGGGGGTTACAACCTCTAAAGGGGGCCCAAACTCATTAGTCATCAGAGAATGTGCAACAAAGCCAGCTATCACTCTCCAGCCATTTGAGCGGCAGAGCCTGAAAGCTGGCAGCACCAAGTACTGGTGGGGATGTGGGACAGGAGGCCTCAGGCTCTGCTGAGGGCGCCTGCCAGAGCCTTGGTCAGCACTCAGGCAGACACCTGCAGACCTGTGAGCCACCCTCCAATGGGGGGCACGCTGCCAAAGGGATTCTCACCAAATCCCTAAGGGGACACACTGAGGACGGCACTGCAGCCTCGTTTGCGGGAGGGGAACTGGGTGCAGTGGGGTGTCCCTCCCTGGGAGGTAGAGAGGCCAAGGGTGGGGGACGCCTCACAGAGCACCACCCAGCAGTTAAAGCAGCTCCATGTTCACAGAGCAGCCGGGCTGCTTAAAACCACAGTGCTGGGTGGAAAGAGGACCAGCGGAGCGAGGCCCACAGCACAATGCCTTTTTTGTAAATTAAAAAATCGATAAATAAAAACCACAAACACTTTGCAGGAATGAGATCAAACCCAAAATGGCACATTGAACATAACGGAATGTTACCTGGGAGGTTGGCAGGGGAAAGGCAGTGGTTATGGGAATGAAAAGGGAATAAATAAAACAGGAGAGGGACCTTCTGTAGCCCCCAACCCCAACATGGACGTTACAAGGATGGCTCAGGGGCTGAAGTGCCCCCCACTCCAGAGAAATGGTGCCCTGGGGAAGCCTGTGGGAAAGGGAGGAGTAGAGAGGGGGTCAGGGAGGCCAGTTTAGCTGGGAACTTGAGTTGGTGTTACCCCAGAATGGTTTTTAAATATTCTCTTGACTGTTAATATTAACGAAGTCCTCGTCTGGAGCCAATTCTGCCCTTTTTCAACTTGCTGCTGTGACCTAGGAAGAAATTGAATAAAAAAACAGAAATACTGTCCACTTGCCACTGTAGGAGGCCATCCGATGGGAGAGGCCTCCTCTGGAGCGCACGCTGCCCTCCTACTGTGTGTCCCTCAGTGAGGCCAGAGCCCTCCCCACTGCTCGGTGCTGGCCCGTGGCCCCCTCACCCTGTGTGCTCTCTGTTTTGTAGTGGGAGGTCTGAAGAGCCCTTGGAGGGGAGAGTACAAAGAGCCAAGACATCTGCCGCCGGCACTCCAAGGCCATCCGCCACCACACCCAGCCCACTCTCACCAGACCCTGCAAGCCCAGCCGGGGGAGCTCTCACCAGGGGCCCCGGGGCCCCAGCCAGCCGAGGACACCACAGGCGGGGCCCCCAAGCTCCAACCTCCTCTACCTCCAGATCCCCCAGAGCGAAACAAGTGCCCAAGCCTGAACTGGGGCAAGGAGGAGTCTGGGATGTGGGAACCCTTGCCTCTGTCCTCCCTGGACCCGGCCCCCAGCAAAAACCCCAGCTCGCCAGAGCGGAAGGCCACCTTCCCGGAGCAGGAACTGCAGCAGCTGGAAATAGGTACGGCCTCTGGGTCCCAGGCTTCCTCCCCTTTCCAGCCCCTTCCCCATGGATCGGCCCCTGCAGTCTGTGCAGGAAGACCCCTGGCCGCACAGCCGGGCCCCTCCCAGTCTTTCACAGCCTCCTTCTGCTTCGTTTTGCAGAATTATTTCTGAACAGCCTGTCCCAGCCATTTTCTCTGGAGGAACAGGAGCAGATCCTCTCGTGCCTCAGCGTCGACAGCCTCTCCCTGTCAGATGACAGCGAAAAGGTGAGTCGGCCGTGAACCGGGCACCAGGGCACAGAGTAGGTGTCCAGCTGGTGAATGGGCTGTGTGCGAGTAGTGGGTAAAGAAAGGGAGAGGGATGGGGTCAACCCTTCCTGCTGGGAGGGGTCTTCACTGGAGCAGGGGGCCTTGGTTTCTCAGAGTGAGACACTCCATCTCCAGCCAGCACTGCCGGACATTAGGGAATGGTTTGGCCACTGGGGACGGTGGGGAAGGCGGCTTGGGTCTTGGTCCCCATAGAAAAAGTCCTCACCCTCTTCCAGCTCAGGGGCCCCTCATGACCTCAGCCTCCTACTGAGCCCCAAAAGTGCCCAGTGGAGCCATACACCAACCTAGAACAAGAGCAGTTCCTCACTGCAGGGGCGGGCCCGGGTCCCCTTTGCCCCAAGCAGACCAAGGCCAGAGATGGTTCCCTGAGCCCAGCACCCTGAGTCTGTGCCCCCCCCCCTTGTTGTTTCAGAACCCGTCAAAGGCCTCTCAGAGCTCGCGGGACACCCTGAGTTCCGGCGTGCACTCGTGGGGCAGCCAGGCCGAGGCTCGCAGCTCCAGCTGGAACATGGTGCTGGCCCGGGGGCGGCCCACGGACACGCCAAGCTATTTCAATGGTACAGCACCCACCTGCTCAGCAGCCCCCAGCACCTGACCCACCTGGGACTAGGGAGCCTGAGGGCTTTGTCTCCCTTCCTCTGGCTCATGGCGAAGGGAGAGGAAGGCTCCTGGCACCCAGAACTTGAAGTACTTGGCCATTAAGTCAGTTTAGAGCAAAGGCCCTGCTTGCCCTTTCCTGCTGGGGCAGAGGGACTGTTGCCCCTGGTGGGCTGTGGATAGAGCTCGGAAGTCAAGAGTCAAGAGCCTTGGCCTAGAATCAAGAAACTGAGCAATGAATGTCTCTGAACAAGGTTGCTGGGATCCTCCACTGGGATCTGAAGTCAGAATTGCAGAGAGAAATTATAGAACTTAATTTTCAGGCTTGGTTGCATAAGTTATGTTATGATTTCAGTACAACAAGGGTTTCATCAGCTCACAGTCCGGGGCCCTCGCCAGGGCCAGTGTGACTCATGGTTATCAAGCCTGCACCGCCTGGCCAGAGGCCTCTTCAGCTCAGGGAACAGTACAATCTAAGATGCCTGCAGTCTAACTTAGGGATCTTTGTTTCCAGTTCCTTTCTGCTTTGTGTGCGCACTGGAGTACTACTTCCCCATGGAAGCCACCCTTAGCTCTTTGCTCTGTGCAGGGCAAACTCTGGTATTGACAGAAAATGGCCTAGCAAGTGTATAACCTTAGGGCCACTCCGGACTAAATATCATCCTACGCAGCTTCCTCATAGCCAGCTTCCCTCTGCCTAGGGCTCCTCAGGGAGCCAGCAGTCACTTTCCTGACGGTCACCTTGCTTGCATTCTAGGTGTGAAAGTCCAAATACAGTCTCTCAATGGTGAACACCTGCACATCCGGGAGTTCCACCGGGTCAAGGTGGGAGACATTGCGACTGGCATCAGCAGCCAGGTAAGGGGCAGGTACACGCTCAGGGGCAGAGGAAGGCTTCTGAATGAGCAGAAATGGCCTGTAGAGAATAGTTGGCCTTGGATGTCCCCCAGGGTCTCGGGGCAAGGCCGGCAGTGGTGCCTTCGGGGTTCTCAGGGCCCGCACTTGGACCAGGTGAAAGGCAGGTGGTGCCCTCAGGAGCACTGCTTGGCTGGAGGGAGGGAGCTCCCAGGGCTGGGGGAGAGGAGACGGGCAGATTTATACTCTAGGTAGCTTCTGAGGCCCAGGCAAGTGTCTCAGGCCCACTGCTTTGCTCTGCCCCAGATCCCAGCCGCAGCCTTCAGCTTGGTGACCAAGGATGGGCAGCCTGTGCGCTACGACATGGAGGTGCCAGACTCGGGCATCGACCTGCAGTGTACCCTGGCCCCAGATGGCAGCTTCGCCTGGAGTTGGAGGGTCAAGCATGGCCAGCTGGAGAACAGGCCCTAACCCAGCCTCCGCCACCGGCTCCACTCAGCCAGAGGAGCCTTCCTTCTCGGCGCTCGATGCTGCCGCTGAGCCAGGCTCAGGCTGCTCCCAGGGATCTCAGCAGTGGGACCAGGGCAAAGGGGGCGCCAGCAAAATGCCTCCTAGGATTTCCCACTTGCATCCTGCCTGACCCACCGAGAGAACACCCTGTGCCCACGTGAGAAGGAGAAAGAAGTCAAGAGGCCTCTTCCCGCAGGGAACAGAGAGGGCCTTCTCTGACCTGGTTCAAACGAGCTGGCCTGGCCCTCTGGATCAGTGACCACTTGTCAGGGGAGAGCAGTTTGGGGCCCGTGAGGGACCGGCTGGTGGGTGAGCCTCTCAGCCTCTACGCAGGTCTGAGGGTGTCAAGTGCCTAAAGACCCATACCCAGGTCCAGCACAGCGCCAGGCGGCAGGTGTGCCCAGCCTTGGGTAAACAGGGCCTTCCGACCCCCTTGCCTGGCCTGGCCACTCTTCAGACAGAAAGGGAGGGAGGAAGGCCTGACTAGGAAGTCTCCCTGGGAGAATGCACCACGTTCTTCAGGGTATTGCAATGCAGGTCCTGTGCTAAACGCAGTTTCAGCCAAGGACCAAAGAAGGTGTTTCAGTGATGTGGTTCTCAGTCCGCACGTTCGTGCCCCTTGGCTGCTGGCCACGCCTTCCCCAGAGCAGCAGGCCCAGCGCTGCCCTGACTAGCTGGCACTCGGTCCCCTCGTCCGTAAAGGTGAAGGGTGACGGCATGAGACCTCCCTGACAGGAAGTGCCTGGGGATAAGGATGAAAGATGGAAAAGAAAGCAGCAGATGTAGGCGCTACTGTTACCCGAGCCACGGCTTCCAACATCTTGCACACCAGCTTCCCGAGACGCAGCTCAGGCATCATGCCCACACTGACCCTGCCCTGCCCCAGGTTACGGGGGCACTGCCAGCTGCACTTTGCACTCTGATGACCTCAAAGCACTTTCACGGCTGCCCTCCAGGAGGGCAGGTCACTAGCACAAGCAGACTAGGAGATGGGGTGAAGGGACTCAAGTCTTGACCTGTCTCCACACATGTGATCCCTTCAAACCTCCAGATTTAAGATGAGCCCCCCCAGTTCCTCTTCATTGCCCAGTCCAGCCTTTTCAGGGGGGGAGCTGATCAGGACTCATGTAGCATTAATCAACTGTGAATCACTGGGAGCTGAGGGGCCTGCTACTCTCAGCCCCTGGGGATGAGGGGGTATCTATCCCCTGAGATTCCTCCTTCGGAATCTTGTCCCCAAGTCTTGCCAAGGTGCCCTCTGTCCAGCTGTCTACAAGGAGCCATCCTGCTCCCCAGGGAGAGACCCCGGCCCCCAGTACATGAAGAACTGCAGGGTTTGAGTTGCAGGGAACTCTGTGAGCAATAAAGTTTGGAGTAATGACACGTATTCAGACCTTGGCTCTCTCCACTCTCTCGCCTGCTTGCAAAGACTCAGATCCTAACAGCTGCTTCCCTTTGCCTTCATGGTGGGATCTTGTCAAGTCTGCCCTATGTTTGGGGCAAGGACGGTTTTCAACCTTTGAGTGGGGCTGCCTTTCCCACCACTCCCAGTGGGTGCTTCCAGTACCCCCTCTGAGCTACCCATCAGACCAGTTTGGCAAGATGCCCCACCGGTGGCAGCAGGGAAGTCCCTGCCAAACACTGCCAGGCCGAAGGGAGGAGGACAGCGAAGAAGAGAAGGCCCGGGCACTGACCAGGCATGGATAGTGGGGCATCCTGCAGGCCCAGAACAAAGGCTGCCCCACCCACTGCTCCTGTCCTGAGGCCAGGCTCCAGGGAACTTAGTGGAGAGGGAGAGGAGAGCCTGGACTCCCAGCCCTCCAGCCACCTCCTGAGACCTGCCTGTGATCAGGGGTGACTTCTCAGAGTGGGACCTTGGTCATGGGACAGGGGCCTGCCTGAGGGTGATGCCACCAGCACACAGGGTGTCTTGTCTCATCTGGTTCCACACCCCCTGAAGCTGTGCACGAGTGAGTGTGTGTGTGTGTGTGTGTGTGTGCGCGCACACACGCGCAGGGACATACCCGCCCACCTTGGGGTAAAGGTCGAAGGTTCCATGGGTTCTTGGAGGGCTCCTGGGTACACAGAGGGCAGCGGCCTTGGGCCAGAACAGGTGCAAAGGCCAGTCGGGGAGACCCCAGGCGTACCCCTGCCCAGCCCTCTCTGCCCTGGGCCTGCTGCGAGGAGCAGAGCTGCCTGGTCTCCAGGAGCTGCCTGGTCCCCAGACGGGGCTCTGAGGCCGAACGAGCAGGTGGGGCCTGCTCCGGAGTCCGCCCCTTCAGGCCGCTCCTACCCACGCGCCGGAAACCCACGCGCCGGAAATCCTGAGCGCAGTTCCCTGCCCACGGGACTCGCCGGGACGTCACAGAGGCAGCGACATCACAGGCACCGGCGCCCACAGCATCTCCACCGCCCCCGCCAAAGAGCACAGTGGAGGCGGAGGGGCAGCAGCCACCATCCCTCCCCGCCTCCCCCAGAGCCTCCCTGGTCGCCAACTCGGTCTGCATGGGGATGACAGGTGGGAGCGGGCGGGCGGCGGGGTGGGCGGGTGCGCAGGGACTGCTCGCGTGGAGAGGGCGGGGAAAGTGGAAGTGGGGGGCAGGGTCTTGGCCCCGCGCTCCCGCCCCTGCTCCTCAAGGCGGGCGAGGGGGGTGTGCACAGTGGAAAGGGCGATTCCAGCCAAAGCCCTGGCCATCCTCGGGGGGAGGGGCGGGGCGGGGGGTGCGGGGGCGGCCCAACTCCGAGGCCTCGGCCCTGTGCGGTGCAGTCGCCCGCGTGTGCACGGGCAGCAGGTACACCTTGGGATTAAGGCCGCACATTCGGAGGGTTCTTGCCCGGAGGTTCTAGGAACAGTAGCCTTGTGCCCAGAAAACGACTCTTGAATTATCCAAACCGCAGACAACCGCTCAAATCGTGGTTGGTTGCCCCTGACCGGTGCTCGGAACTTCTGCAGGAAGAAGCAGCCGCCACGACTGTTTCATGAGCACCTCCTTTGTGCTTTGCACTCTTCTCTGCGCCAAGGAGCAAAGATGCTTGCCCTCCGGGCCCTGGGTCTCCCCAGTTTCTGGTCATGGGGGCTCAGGCCCCCACTGGAGTGAGGGCTTTTCCCTCCGGACCTTCTCTCCCTGGAAAACATACCCGGGCCAGCATTTTAAGATGCACCCAAAACCAATGCATAAATAAATCATAAACTGTGCCAACAACCAACAACCAGAGAGCAGCTTATCCCCTTTCCCAATTTGTGGGGTAACAAATTTATGCAGACATTTTAAGTCACTCCTACAACATTTATTACACCCCCTCCAGGGGCTATTCTTATGCTAAGTAGGCCTGGGTCTGATGCGTTGACTAAAAGTAAAATGGAGGTCAGCAAAAGCCCCCCTCTGGGCCACCTCCAGCTCTGGGTCTAAGGAGAGCCATGGACAGGCTGCAGCACCTCCTCATCTGCGGCACCTGACCCTTCCCAGTACCCGGGATACCAAGGCCGCTGCGAAGGGCAAGGGACAGTCCAGGGCTGAGCCCCAACTGAGCCGAGGGCTCATACACGCTCTTCAGACTCCTGGCCCGCCCCACCTGAAGAAATGAGAGGTGGGTTGGCCCCAAGTAAAAGCACAGTGTATGTGTCCAACTTGCCGTCTTCCCTGACCAACAGTTGACACACCGGATATTTTCCAAGTGTGGCAAAAATTGTACAGGTTACTATAATGAAAGTTAAAGACACCAGGAAGAGTAAAGGCATTGCATTTACTTTATTTTTTGATAAAGACTCTGCACATGCCATGGCCGGTTTGGCTCAGTGGATAGAGCGTCGGCCTGCGGACTGGAGGGTCCCGGGTTCGATTCCAGTCAGGGGCATGTACCTGGGTTGCGGGCACATCCCCAGTGGGAGGTGTGCAGGAGGCAGCTGATCGATGTTTCTCTCTCATCGATGTTTCTGACTCTCTATCTCTCTCCCTTCCTCTCTGTAAAATCAATAAAATATATTTAAAAAAAAAAAAAAGACTGCACAAAACCATACCAGGACAATGAACAACAAAGTTGTTTGGTAGTGATAAAGCAAGCATTGCTACTGATAACGGAAGAGCCGCTGAGTTCGTCCGAAAACAAAACTACTTGATAGTGAATCTAAGTGTTATGAATGTGGGTGAAGAAGTGGAAGAAAGTGGAGTGAAGGGAAAATCCTGCTCTTGACAGCCTCAGTAATTCTATCAAACATAAAGAAGAAATAATGCCAATTTTACACAAACTCAGAAAATTGGAGAGGGAATACTTCTCAACTCATTCTCTGAGGCCAGTATTACTCTACTATCAAAACCTGACAAAGACATTACAAGAAAAGAAAATTACACACTAGTACACCTCATGAACATATATGTGAAAATTCTAAAAAAGAAAAATAGCAAATCAGATTCAACAGTGTACAAAAAGATAATACATCGTGACGAAATGAGGTTTATTCCAGGAATGCAAGATTAATTTTTAAGCCAAAACCGGTTTGACTCAGTGGATAGAGCGTCGGCCTGCGGACTGAAGGGTCCCGGGTTCGATTCCGGTCAAGGGCATGTACCTGGGTTGCGGGCACATCCCCAGTAGGAGATGTGCAGGAGGCAGCTGGTCGATGTTTCTCTCTCATCGATGTTTCTAACTCTCTATCTCTCTCCCTTCCTCTCTGTAAAAAATCAATAAAATATATTTTTTTAAAAAAAGATTGTATTTCACCATAAAATGAATTATTAACAAAAAATATATAACAGTATTCATGTTAACATATAGCATGCTATGTTAACAATATGTTAACTGATTATAAAAGAAAAACTATATGATCATCTCAATAATTTTAAAAAAGCATCAGACAAAATCCCACATCCCTTCCTAACTAAAAACTAAGTAAACCAGGAATAGAAGGTAACATTGTCAACCCGATAAAAGGCATCTATAAGAAAAACTACAGCCAGCCTGGCCAGCGTGGCCCAGTGACTAGAGTGTCGGCCTGTGGACTGAAGGGTCCCAAGTTTGATCCCAGTCAAGGGCACATGCCTGGGTTGCAGGCTCAATCCCCAGTGTGGGGCATGCAGGAGGCAGCCAATCAATGATTCTCTCTCATCATTGAGTTTCTATCTCTCTCTCCCTTCTCCTTCCTCTCTGAAATCAATAAAAATATATTTTTTAAAAAAGAAAGAAAAATTACAGCCAACATCATATTTAGCGGTGATATGCTGAATGCTTTCTCCCTAAGCTCAGGAACAAAGCAAGGATGTCCACTCGCCACTTTATTCAACATTGTATTGGAGATTGTTCTCAGTGCGACAAGGCAAGAAAAGGAAATAAAGAGACACCTAGATTGGAAAGGAAGAAGTAAGACTGTCTTGAGTCACACACATTATTGTTTATGTAGAAAACCTATGAATCTATTACAAAATAAAACTAGAACTTATAGGATTTTAGGACAGTTGCAAGATCAGTACATTTCTATTTACTAGCAATCGACAGTTAGAAATTGAAATTATTTCGCATCTACAGAATGTCACAGAAGTCCCAAGTTGAGTCAAGCTCAGACTTTTGTTTCCAATCGCCAGTGCTGCTATGAGGTCCACACCATAATCACTTTTCCTCCTGTCCACATCCAGTTGCCGTTCATGGGAAGATTAAGACTGCAGGATGTTGATTCAATAGCCAGGGAAACTCTGTAAACAAGCAAGGAAGGCTGTGAGGTCAGAGGCCCGGGAGGAGCAGCAAGCACCTTGGGCAGGTGAAGTTGAAGATGATGAGAGAGATGGGGAGGAAGCCAAGGGAGCGTGAAGGGTTCTGAAGAGACCACTTATCCTGTCCATGGTGGTGCAGACTTCTAGCCCAGTTGGTCCAGGATCCCACGGCCCTGGCTGAACACAGAAGTGCCCAAATCCCAGTCCCAGGACCAGCCAGCAAGGACCCTCCTCAGCCTCTACATCTCTAGGAAGAGGCCACCGCACATTCTGATCCTTTTGATATAACCCTGGGAGCAGTTCTCAACCAGAGCCAGGGTTGTCACTTCCTGCCACACTCCAGGCTCATGGGAACCCAGCTTGCCCATTGCCATGATGACCTCACCATCAACCCCTATCCACTACCCTGGGGATCTAGGAATGGGACAGCCTCCCACCCCCAAAGACTGAAAAAAAGCTTTTGCAGTAAAAGACACAAATCTCCAGGGAGGGATCTAATGTGCCAAAAACCTGAGTGGGAAGACCTCCCCCAAGGAGTCTCTGTGTCGGGTTATCAGAGCTCCTAAATGACCAGGTCCGTGGCAGCATCACCTGGGTTGAGAACCTGGGCCCAGAGTTGGGGGTGGACGACCCCAGGATGTGATGGGGTGAGGAGCCAGGGAAAGAGAGGATGGACTTGGGGATAGGAGGACGGGTAGGCTGAGTGGCAGATCTGAAGCCTGGCCAGAAGAGAGTGGAGAAAAGGACAGAGGGACAGGAATGCAGGGAGATGAGGACGGTTCATGTGGACATGACGGGGAACCCCACACAGCTCCAGGCTCCTGGGTAGGACAGCATGCAGGACAGGGCACTTGAGTTTCCTGAGTCCAATCTGCATTCTTGTGCTGACTTCCTGAATGATCAGCCGAAGGACCTTGGGCAAATGAACCTCTTTTTTGTTGAATCAACGAGATAAAGCACAGAAAGTGCTCAACATAATGCCTGGGTTAGAAGTTCTCAATAAATGGAACTGAGTGCCGTTAGCATTCACCCTTACGGAGGGCCAGCATGGGCCAGCATGGAAAGGGGAGGGGAGCAGACATGAAGGATAGGTCTTCATGTCTGCTGACACTGGCTAGGAAGAGGGAGGAAACAAGGGTTAAGATGGGAGAGGGAATGGCAAATGGGTTAAGGTGAGGAACGGAGAGAGATGGAGAGGATGGCTGAAGCATCACCAACAGCCCCTGCTCCAGAACCCCTCACCTCCTCCTTTCTGCCAGGTGCCGATGGATTTCCCTGCTGTAGCAAGGATTCGGTGGACATAGTGGAAACACAGTGAGAACCAGTCCCCCATCATCGGAGGACTTCCCCCACCTTCCAAGACCACCAACCCTTACCCCCACTTGCCACCACTGCCAAGTTTTCATGTACCCCCCCAACCCAGCATCTCCCTCCATCTATTTTCAAAATCTCCCCAAGGATAGTATCCAGGCCAAAAGGCCATGGTGGGGCGAGGGCCGGGGGGTATGGGTAGCACCCCTTCCTGCTTCTGTCTCCAGTCTCTGATCTTGGAGGACTAAGGGGCAGTGGGGCATACCCAAGGACGTGGAGGGGACCTGACCCCTTAGATCCACCTTGCTCTAAGGACAGAGCTGTCCGAGTTGGGGTTGGGCAGGTTCCTAAGGAAGGAGAGGGGGTCACATGGCTGAGCACTGAAGGCAAGGGGCCAAGATGGCAGCACATGGCCAACAAAACTGAGGGAACCCTGCGCGCACACACACCTCTGCTCTTCACATCTGCTGAGCTGGGACTGAGCAGGTTGGGGAAAGGCAGTGCCCTGGGCTTTTCCTTCTATGAGGAGCCACTTCCTGGGCACTGGTTCTCCAAGTGAGCCGCCTCAGCTGACAGATGCTTGATTAGAATGCAGATTCCTGGGCCTCGCCTCCAACCAGTTGGATCCCTCCTTGTGGGGGGCCGGGGGGACAACTTGGCAAGCTCTCCAGGCACTTTCTAAACTCACTAAAGTTTGAGACTACAACTCCAGAATTCTTGGTGGGAGTAGGGACAGCCAAGGGAGTGGATAGCTGGGGACATCTTGCCAGCCCCTGTATAAAGCTCCCCTCCCCCCTAAAGCCATCCCACCAACCCCGTGGAGCCCTGTCACCCACTCTGTCTCCTTCTGTCTTAGGATTGACTTAAACCAACATGAGCTCCAGCCTGCACACGAGGAGCTCCAGCCTGCACAAGAGGAGCCCCAGCCTGCACAAGAGGAGCCCCAGCCTGCACAAGAAGAGCCCCAGCCTGCACAAGAGGAGCTCCAGCCTGCACAAGAGGAGCCCCAGCCTGCACAAGAGGAGCCCCAGCCTGCACAAGAGGAACTCCAGCCTGCACAAGAGGAGCTCCAGCCTGCACAAGAGGAGCTCCAGCCTGCACAAGAGGAGCCCCAGCCTGCACAAGAGGAGCTCCAGCCTGCACAAGAGGAGCCTCAGCCTGCACAAGAGGAGCCCCAGCCTGCACAAGAGGAGCCCCAGCCTGCACAAGAGGAAGATGAGGAAGAGGTAACAGTGGGCAGGGTCACCTCTTCTGAAGAGGTGGTAGACAAAGCCCATCTTCCCTAAATTCTAACCAGCCCCTAGCCTTGACAATTCTGGGACCCTAGGACCAAACCGATATTGACCTGCTCACACCACCTCCCTGCCCCAGAGGTCTCTGCAAAGAGGCAGGTGTGGGGAGGAAGTGTGCAGTGTGTGTGTGTGTGTGTGTGTGTGTGTGTGTGTGTGTCCATGAGGGTTGGGGTCGGGGGAGCAGGGCAGGGAATTGGTGCAAGGGAGGACCCGAGGGGCAGGGCCTCCTCAGCTTTCAGTTGAAACTTTTCAGGTGGATCAATTGCTACACTTGAACGTCCCACCTAAAGAGGACCTGGAACAAGACAAAAAACCGGTGCAGGAGGCCAAGGCCGTGCCGTTGGAGTATTGCCCGCCATTGGAGTTTTGCCCGGCGTCCATGCTTAAGCCTGAGGCCAAGAAGGACTCCAGCTTGAAGGTCGGCAATGAAGACCTGGAATCCTTCCGGCCCCTCGAGGGGGCGCTAACGCAGCAGGACACCCAACAGTGGAATGTGAGGTCGAGCTCCATCACAAGCCCGAGTATCACGGACGAGGAACAAGTGGACTCCACCCATCGCTCCATCTTTGTGCAGACTTCCAAGCACCTCTTCTGGGCAGACAAAGATGTCCAGGCCTCAGAATACAGCCTGGATTTGGAGACCGGCATGCAGCGTGGCGAGAGCACAGAGAAGATCGCCAGCCCCCCGAACCAGAAGGCAGTCCCAGAGCCGAACCAGAAGGCAGTCCCAGAGCCGAACCAGAAGGCAGTCCCAGAGCCGGTCCCCGTAAAGCAGTTCCAGGACGAAAGCACCCAGGCAGAGCTTCCAGAACCAGGCACCCGGCAGCCGTCAGACACCGACGTGCCCTCCCCCTATCTCACACCAGCTATCAACCTACAAGATCTGGTCAACTTCGCATCCTCCCTGGCCATCGCCTCCTCCAGCAACAGGGACCTGCCCAATTTGGAGCAAATGATGAAATCTCCACCCCAGAAGGCCGTGGAGCCTTCTACAGTGCCCACGGTGGAGAGCACCACCCCGCCTGCCAAGGAGGAGCCAGAGCAGGAAAAGCTCCCTGAGGTGCAGGAGAGGGCATCCGAGAAGTCGCTGGAAGCCGGAGAGCCACTGGAACCTGCCAAGCAGGAAGACAAGACCCTGCACCCTTACTTTGACTTTAGCAAGCCGGAGCCCCAAAGGACCGCCTTTAAAGGGAAAGTCAAGTTTATCCGGGCCCCGGCCAGGTCCTCTTCACTGAATGGAGACAGGAAAGAGTAAGTGAGGCTGGCGCAGCTCCCCGCAAGGGCCGGCTGCTCGAGGATGTGTGGGTGGGCCCGCTCCTCACAGTTTCGGGAGGACAGGGACCAGTGGAATGGGGGGCTGGGTGGAGGAAGGGGTGGGTGCAATGCCAAGGCCAGGGCTGGAGGAGGCCCGGGAACCTTGGAGACTGAGCACTCCAGGGCTCGCCAGGGACCTGGGTTCTAAATGGGAAGAGCCATTCTAGCATTAGGAAGCCTCTCACCCTGCGGGCCGATGACCTGTCCCTCATCAGAAATGCTCAGGCTAATGTCTCCATGCCAAGAACCTGACGGCTCCAGCCCTGGGCCCAGGACACTTCCATCGAGTGGCCAGTGCGGGAAAAGGGTCCTGCAGCACCCCTTGCTTCTAGTGATGCGTGGACACAGTACAATGTCAGCTGCCCATCCGCGTGCAGCAGGAGTAGGTCCTCTTGCCCCAGGGCCCTCCTCGGAGCGGCCTCTGGGCTCATCCCTCTCCCTTGACCCTCCCACTGGAGCCCAAGTGACACCCTCTCTTTTGCATTGCAGCTCAGTGCCGGGAACCAAGAAAGAGACTCCATTAATGCTGAAAATCCATTTTAAGCTGTTGCCCACTTCTTCCCCCAGAGAAATGACTAAACGAAACCAATAAAGCCTCCAGTGCTGGCCCCAGCTCAGACTTTTTCTGCAGAAGCTCCGGAACCAGTGAACTCACCTGGCTGCGAAGTCCTTGTCTCGATTTTTGAGGGATGCCACCACCATTTTTTAACTACCCCAGAGAGGAGCAGGCCTGTGGTGAGGGAGAGAGTGCACCCCTGCCAAAAGATGTTAAAATCCACCCCAAAGCCATCCTGGGAGCTTCGGGCCTGGGGCGCTAGACCAGCCTAGAGCCTGTGATTCTGCCTTTCTGGCAGCAGAGGGCAGAAGACCAAGAGACCCCCGTGGGCACAGAGAACATACAGGTGACCAGGGCTAGGACAGGGTCCACTGCTCCTCCAAGCTACTGTCCCGAGCCCCCTGGTTAGAGGACTGCGAGTGCACATGGCTGGTATGGGGTTTCCTGGGAGAAGGCGGAGCTGTGTGCCCACAGGCCTGGTCCTGGGTCCCCTGGAGTCTCAGCATCCAATGGGGAGTGTCTTCCTCCCACCTCCAAGGCCTCCACAGAAGACTGTTCACACGAGACCTGGAAGGGGAGGCTGCAGCGACACACTGCCTTGCTGACCCAGACGGAGCCAGCAGCAACCTTGGCCACAGGGGCAGAGCAGGCCTCACACGGGGCCAAAGAGTTCAAGGGCCTTCAGCTACCCGTTTCGTAGCGTCGTCAGGCCCAGGTGCTGGGTCTCAGAGGTGAGGGCTGGGAGTGGGGTGCCGGGTTTGGGATAAGCCTGCCCTGCCCTGTCACCTCTGCAGCAGGTGCAGAGGACTTTCAACCTCTTTCCCTGAGGCAGCTTTGCAGACAAGGACCTGCTACTACAGTGGGGCCTTGACTTACGAGTGTCCCGACTAACGATTTTTTCAAGATACGAGTCGTCTCTCAGCCAATTTTTTGCTTTGAGTTGTGAGCTAAAATTCGGGTTACGAGCCAGCTTCAGATACCCCACCGCTAGTTGGCGCAGCGAACGTCACAGTGAACGCCACAACATCAGCCCAGCATCACGTGTCTCACTCGTTCACTTTATGATTTGACATACAAGTAATTTGAGTTACGAGCTACGTCACTGAACGAATTAAACTCATAAGTCAAGGCCCCACTGTACTGACATCCCGGCAGCTGTCAGGTGAGGGCCCTTGGCTGGGAGCAGGGAGAAAAAGTAGGGGGTGTTCAGAGCAGAACTACAAGGGGTTGCCTGCCCAGCGGCTGAGGTCACTGCGAGAAATAGTGATTGTATTGTACCCTTCTCTCCGTGCCAGTCTAATTTGCTCATCTCTTCAACCCCAGGGCCCACTGGTGTGTGTGTGTGTGTGTGTGTGTGTGTGTGTGTGTGTCTAAGATGAATTGGTGGATAGGAAGGTATTGGGATGGTTGGTAAGTGGATGGATGGATGGGTGGATGGATGAACAGGATGGAAGAAGGAAGAGAAGAAGGATACTGGGAGAAACAATTGGAAAAAAAGTCCCCTACCCCTTGAACCTGAGGCTGTGGGAGTTGGGGTAAAAGAAACCCCTTTCACAATTTGGAGACACTGTTGCCCCCCAACGATCATGCCTTGATATTGGCAGAGGTCCCTCAAAACAGAATCATTTTATTCAATAATTTGCTGTGCCTGCTACATGCCAGGTGCCAGCAGGGCTCCTGCAGCCTCAATGCTCTGTAGCTCCAGGGCCAGACTGCCAGGGTCCGAAGCCCAGTATTGTCCCTACTGGTGGTGTGGCCTTGGACATGAGTTTTTAATGTTCTTCATACAAACTTGTCCAAATGTGAGTTTTGGACATGAGAACTGAATGGGCACTAAACAAGTGCCAACACACAGCAGCCGCTGTCCTCTGTATTATGTGTGCGGTTCACCTTGCTGCCTCCCCCTCTACCTGCCCCCCATGTTCCAGGATATCCTCAGACTGTCAGCTCCCGCCCAATGGCCCTGTGGACGTGCGCAGCATGAGAGCCGCCCTGTGCACCGTGGGTATCCAGCTAAGCCCACAGGAGATGTGTGAGGCTGTGCAGCAGGCAGGCTTGGATGATAGGTGCCCCCATCTCTGCCCCCTCATTCTCTCCCACCTCTAACCCACAGAACCCCTGGCCTGCTCCTATTTTAAAGTTTCCTCTTCTAGGAAGCCTGCCCTGATCAACATGCCTATCCCACAGCTTCTACTGCTGTGTTAATCCTCATCCTCACTTGGTGCTTCCCCAGGGCAAGGGCTATTTCTCCTCCACTCAACCAGGGTTGACGGCGACAGGCAGGAGTGGCTTCTCTAATGCCTGGGACTTCCGGCCAGCCCCTAATGCTTACCCAGGGTAGGCCTGCAAGGACAGGCCCACAGAGCACCCCCTCCTGGCTCTTCCCAGGTGATGCAATTGTAGCTTCAACGACTTCCTGGGTATCTTCGCTGACAGGCACCCCCTAGCTCAGTGCTTGGGCGAGTGGCAGGGCTGGTGGACAAGATGGGCCTGGCTGAGGGGGGCTCCTCCTTACCCTCCCCGGTGTTCCCTGACGCCAGGCCAGGTGAGAAACAGCAGGGTCTGTGACGCCAAGGCCTGCAGGCCTGTTCCTAGAGATCCTGATCGAGCTGATGAGACAGGGCTTTTGCCCTACAAGTCAGTGCAGGAGGTGATGACGTGGGCACAGCTGTATCCAGCGGAGGAGACTCTGCCCCAGGGACGGGAGCCCTGAATTTGGGGCCTGTTTCCTGGGCCCCAACCCGCCCCAGGCCAGAGACAAGTGGCTTCCTGTCCAGTTTTGGTTTCCCCCGTGAGATGGAAGGAGGGGAGGCGGTGCCGGAGGCGCTGCTCCACTTTTCTCCTTCAAGCTGCTGCTCGGAGAAGCAGCGGGCTCTGCGGCTGAACCAGGCTGCAAGGGCAGGTCCTGCGGCCCAGGCTGCAGGGCGCGGTCACCAGGGCCTCCCCTTCTGCTGCCGGGCCCAGCGGCTCAGCGGCCTTCCCGGCTCCAAGCTGGCGTGCACTGCAGACTCACAGAGCGGGTGCGCCCCTTTGGGACCCAAGGGCAGAGGGACTCTCGCTCAGGACCTGCTCTCAGGACTGGCCCCTCCTTTTCCTCCTCCTGCTTCCCCACCCAGGTCCGCGCAGCCCCTCCTCTCAGACACCTGGCCCGAGTTCCTAAATCCGACTTCCCAAGCCCTGCCCCTCCAGCCACCCCAAGCTGGGGACTAACCAGGGGCCAAGCAGCCCAGGCAAAAGCCCGGGAAGGAGGGGGGCCGGCGGGCGGGACGGGAGAGTAGGGGCGGGGCAGGCAGGTGGGGTGCGACGAGCGGGGAGGGGAGGAGCAGGAGTCCTAGAAATGGGGGCTGGGCTGGCGCAGATGGAGGCCCCATAGGCTGAGGTGCAATCTGAGGGCACTCACGGACGCGGCTAAGGATGCCGCAGGGTCCCCAGCTAGGAACAGGACTGGTGGAACCCCTCGACACTGGGTCCCGACCCCGCAACTCTAGTGCCGAAGCCACCCTTTCCCTCCGCCAGCCAGCCGAGCGGTTGGCAGACACCTGCTGTGAAGGACTTGTACCAGCAAAGCGTTGGCTGCACGAGACAGCCTGCTGTGCGGTGGGGGGCACGGAGCGGACACAGACCTTTTGCAAACATCTTTATTAATCTTGTATAAAAATAAGGTCCGTGGAGAGTCCCCGGATGGGGGTGGGGGGGGCGCGAGGTTGCACTTTATAAGTTACCGGCCAGGCTCCCGCTGAGGCTAAGTACAGTATGGCTATTGGGGGGAGGAGGGCGCTGCGAGCAGCATTTGGGGGGCGGGGCCGGCGATACTGACGCCTGTAGCAAGATGAGAGTGCGCCTGCCCATCTGGGTGAGCCCCTGGCTGGGGCCAGCGGCAGAAGGGCTGCCCGGCCCAGCCGAGCTGAGGACCCCCTTCCTTGAGCCCCGTCTTGCCCCTCCCCCATCCCCAGAGTCCATCTGCGGAAATGGGGGCTACAGCGAGAGGTCCGAGGTGACCTGCAGGGGGGGTCCCGGGGGTCTCCGGCGGGCGCTGCGGCGGCCTGTGTCCGAGCGGATGTAGGGCTGGTTCCGCAGGTCTAGCAGAGAGGAGAGAGAAGCATTTACCCTTCAGGAGCCTGGCGGGGCACAGGCCTCACCCTCCTGGGGACCAGGTGGTATCCATGTGGGAAGGGGCCTGTCTATGTTTACCAGACCCCCTCCAACACATCCCAGCATGCGGGTCCCAGGAGAGGGCAGCAGCACTCATTCCCCCCCCAGGGCCCCCAGGGCTATGGGCAGCCTCAGGAATCGGAGGCCAGGCCGTGGGAGGTACCTGAGGGCTAGAGGGGGATCTCCTCGCCCAGGCTGGCCTCACAGAGGAGCCTGGATGTCCGCTTGCCAGTGCGGGCCGTGAAGGGCACCGTCTTGAGCACTGAGGGTTAGGCGGGAGGAGTGGGGAGAGAAAGGGAAAAGGAAAAAGACAGAAAAAGTAGCAAAGAGGCAGTGAGGCAGCCAGACCCCAGGGTGGGAGGTGGATGGAGGACAGCACAGAAGGACAGACGGAAGGACAGGCCTGGCCAAGCCCTCACCTGTGATGATGTCTTCAATGGCCCCATCGCGGTCACTCTCATAGATGAGTGGCTCCTTCTGCTGCTTCCGTTTCAGCTCAGAGATGAGGTCCATCTGTGGCCTCCGAACCTTGGGTGGGGACTGGGGGGAGGGGAAGGGTATGTAGCTCCAGCTCCAGGATCCCCTCCCCCCAACACCACCACACCCTGTTTGGTGCCCTCCTGCCCCCAGCAAGCCCCCACTGCTGGCTGGAGCAGAAGGAACCCCTTCCCATCCCAGGCTACTCACAGGGTGTGGAGGAGGGCCAGATCTTTGGGAGGAGGACACTACGCATCCCTGCATCCCAGGGCCACGCTCAGGGGCAGCCGCCTACCTTGAGTGCTGGGGAGTCCCCTTTGCCTGGAGTTTCAGCGCCGGCCTCCTGAGCAGCCGCTTCTTTCTTCCACTGTTCCACCTCCTGCTCAGCTTTCTGAGGGGCCAAGGTTGGTCTCCATGAGCTGAGGCCTCCCTCACCGATCCCGCCCCCCAACAGAAGCAGCCCCACCCCTCCCACTGCCCACACGGAAAGGCTGCAGAACCCGGCAGTGGTCCCAGCTTGCCTACCAGGAACACATACCTTGTAGGCCTTGACGAAGCGACTAAAGAGGGTAAAGAACATGGAGGGGGACGTGGTCTTGGGGTTTTCTCCGAAGTATTCCACCACAGAGTCGTAGGCCTCCTGCAGACACAGCCTGTCAGCCCCATCGGTGTGGACCCCTCGAAGCCGGACCACGGCTCTGTCCCCCCATTAAGACACCAGCGACTTCATCTCCGCTCCTCCCGGCAGGTGGCCCCTCACCCCTACTCCATCCCCCAAGGTGTCCACTCCCGTCCAAGCCTTGGCTACTCGACCCCACCTAGGTAGCCCTGCTTGCCCCACCCCACCCTCCCCATCTCCCCGCCTGGCCAGCCCCCGCCCACCTGAGCTGTCTTGCTGTCTGCCAGCAGCTTGTCCATGGTGGGGGAGTTGGCCCTCAGGAACTCCTTGAGCACCACGCAGTCATCCTGCCGCACAAACTCCCGCTGGGTCAACTCCAGGCCTCGCTGCAGGGCGCGCACGTCCCCCAGGATGCTGTCCAGGGACACTGGGGCGGGGGCAGTGGAGAGGCAGGGAATCAGAGAGGCAGCATTCCTGTCCGATGACACCCTGTGGTCGCCTTGTTTTCTCCCAACCCGTGTCAATCTCCAGGGCTGAGCCGCTCGCTCCCCCAACCCAAGGATGGGGGTACTGCCCACCCGTACCTGAGCCCGCCTTGTCCAGGAAGTGCAGGTCACTGTGGAAGCCTGTGAGCTGTGGGTACTTCTCGGCGATGACCTTCACCAGGTAGTGCAGCAGCGTCTGCTTTCGGTCGGTGGACTTCATCTCCAGCAGCTGCAATGGCCTGTTGTAAGCCACAGGCCACCAGCCCTCCCCCCTCTCCCAGTCCAGGGGACCCCTCCCCTCGCCCCTCACCGCATCCAGACTCTGGAGCCGGAAGCCATAGGCTGCTCCGCGCTTGCTGCTGTTCATGTAGTTGCCGAAGGCCAGGACGATCTAGGAGAGACGGAGAGCTCAGCAGGGTCATGAGCGGAGGAAACCCCTGAAGCATAAACTGCACAAGCAAAGGTGGCACAGAGCAAGCCCCACACTCAGCCCAGTCCCGCGTGGACCCCTCAGGGCCATGACACATGGACCTGCACGGGTACATGTTTGACACATGTGCACGGCTAACACCATGGCACACCCAATTTTGTCCTCTGTTATTTCCACCCAAAACTGTGCTGCCAACCTCTCTTCCTAGGCTGTGGAGTCACCACCTTTCTAACAGCCATTTCTACAGCTGCCCTGGACTCCATTGAGCAGATTGGGTTCTGCTCATCACACAGTAACACAGTAACCCCAGGCAGGGTCTGAGGTGTGATGCTGTATGGGAGCGGGGGGGGGGGGCAAAAGTAGGTTTACAGTTGTATCCACTTTTGAAAACAATAATTAATAAATAATAATACAAGAATAGCCCAGCTGGTGTGGCTCAGTGGTTGAGCATCGAACTATGAACCAGGAGGTCATGGTTCGATTCCTGCAAATGCTCAGGTTGCAGGCTCAATCCCCAGTAGGGGGCGTGCATGAGGCAGCCAATCAATGATTCTCTCTCATCAGTGATGTTTCTATCCCTCCCTCTCACTTCCTCTCTGAAATCAATCAAAACATATTTTAAGAATAAACTCTGAGAGTTTATTCTTTTGCCCATCCTGTGCATGGCCCTCACTCTCACCCTGAGCCTGTATTATGTGAGAGGTGGGAACATTATATTTGTTGCATCCTAGGTGTGCAGGGCAGGGCCTGAGTCTCCCTCTAATAAGACCTAGAACAGGCAAGGAGTCAAGGGTGGACCCTACCTCCCAGGCCCTTGCCCTGGCATCTTACTCACCTCCAGGATCTGGCGGAGTTTGTCAGACGACTTAATGGACATTGAGGCTGCAATGACGGCATTCAGTTGCTGGGGATGGGAAGGAGGAGGCAAGGTAAATTGGGGCTGGGGGGGGGGGGAGCCCACAGGAGGCTCAAGTACTCCCAAATGTCCTCCTGGAGCCCAGGCTTGGGGAGGCCCTCACCCTATCCTCACCCCAGGCCACACCCACACCACTCTGCCTGCCCCGCCCACACCGGCATGAGCAGCTGGACGGTATCCGGGAAGTTGCCCATGAAGGTTAGCGCGGCCATGCGCTCCTGCAGGCGCGGGATGCGGCTGAAGCGCAGCATGAACTGGTCCTCCTCTGACAGCTCCTCCATCGGCCGCTGCTCCCGCTCGAAGCGGGCGATGAGGGTGCGCTCATACTCCGTGGGCAGGAAGCGGGTCAGCAGCTCCAGGAAGTCCAGGCTAAGGGCCTGGAGGTCGTACCTGGAGGCAGAGGGGTAGGCATTGCTCCATACCCACCAGTTCTCGAGAGCAGGATATCCCCTCCCCTTCCTTGATTGAGTAAATGAACTTCAGTATTTCCTATTTGCCAACAGCTTCAGGGAACAAGAGGTAGAAGTCAAGGGAAGTTGGCAGCTGGAAAGCCCGGGGTCCGCATCATACATCTGTGGCAGATGTCCAGCTGTAAGTGCCTGAGCCTGAGTGCCCATAGCTGGGCAAGGAGGCGGAGGGGGTGGGGGGAGAAGTGGGGGGAATGGGAACATCTCAATCTGGCATGAACTCACAGTATGGCCTCAGTTTCTCCATCTGAAAATGGGAACAAGGTTCACCCCCTACTGCCTGACTAGGGTTGATAGGAAGCTTGGTGGGCTCTATCCCATAGTTGGGGTTCTTTTACTAGGATCTGCCTAAGCACTGGCCTGGCAGAAGGGCTGGGATGCCCACAAGCCCCAGGCAGAGGTACTCACGTCTCGATGGCCTGGCAGATGCGGTCCGCTCCCAGGTTGCCCTTGCGCAGGGTGATGGCCAGGTTCTTGGCCCGGTTGGCCTCAATGAGTGTGGCTTTGCTGGGGGCCTTCTGGGCTGCCTTACCCTTGAGAGCATTGAGGTCCAGGCTGGGACCTTGGGACTTGGTCTTGAACTGCTCCTCAAAGTCACTCATGTCCAGTTCCTGAGGGCACAGGGAGAGGAGGTGGGGCTGGGTGGGCCGGGGTCTCGTGCATTCCTGGCTGAGCACCGTGCTCATTGCTTGAGCCCCTATCCAGCCCTGACCTGGCCACTGGCAGAGAAAGAAACAAGCCAGTGATTCAGCTTGACCACAGGCCCTGATGGGGGACACAGGGGAAGCTCAGGAGCACTGAGGAGAAGGAGGAGGAGCAGTACCCAACCCAGGGGACCCAGACTCCAAGAAGTTAGAGATGGAGGAAGAGCTGAATTGGCCAGGGGGGAAGGGGGACAGGAAGGGCATTCCAGGCACGAGGAACAGCTTGCGCAATGGCCTGGAGGCCAGAGAACACAAGCCTTTGGAAAAACTGGAAGTGGGCCTGGCCGGCATGGCTCAGTGGTTGAGCGTCAACCTATGAACCAGGAGGTTGCATGTTCGATTCCCAATCAGCACACATGCCCGATTGTGGTTGTGGGCTTGATCCCCAGTAGGGGGCGTGCAGGAGGCAGCCTATTAATGATTCTCTCTCATCATTGATGTTTCCATCTCTCTCACCCTCGCCCTTCCTCTCTGAAATCAATAAAAATATTTTTTAAAAAAACAAACAAAAACCAACACTGAAAGTGGATTGGAAGGACTGAAGCCCTGGTTGTTTGTGGGAAGGTGGTGGAGAGGGGTCTCAAAAGAGGGGGAGAGGCCAGACTGGGGGGCGGGCTGTGCCCTTCTTCAGGGACGGGAGGGAACGCCTCCCGGGGAGTAAGGATGCCCTGCCTACTAGAGTCACCAACCCAGTTTGGCCGAATGCCCATCCCTGGGCCTCCACGTCCTCATCTGTAAAATGGGGTGGAGGTGACCACTCCTCGTGCCCAGCATGATCCAGGCAAGTCCCTTCCTTCTCTGGTGCCCACACCGGCAGCCAGCGAGGCCACACTCACCTGCAGCACCTTCTCATCATTGAGCTCAGTGAAGACAGTACCCGTGATCTGGCTGGGTTTCAGGGCTACCCAGTTTAAGAGGGGCATTCTGAACTTGGTCTGGATGGGTTTCTTGGCCTTCACTCCTGGGACAGGGAGGGAATGGTGAGTACTGGGGGCCATGGAGGGCGGGGTGGCTGGAGGGAGCCAGGGTTCAGCGAGGCCTGACAGGGCGGGCAGGAGGTAGTAGGAGAGGCGCTTGGAGGACACCGAGGCCAAGGCCCCACCCTCCAGCTGCCCCAGCCCTGGGTGGTCCACTTACCTGGGCCCATCTCTGGGCCCGGCTCCCCAAGGGCACCAGGGAGACCTCCGGGAGGCGGCGGGGGTGGCGGAGGCACCAGCCCATCTGGGCCAGGAGGCGGTGGCGGCGGCGGCGGCGGCGGGGGCGGTAGGACTCCGGGCAGCGGGGGAGGCGGGGGCGGGGGCTCCCCGCTGCCGGGAGGGCGGGGCCAGGGGGGGCTCCGCGAGCGGGGCTTCCTGCTGGGAGGGAGGCCGGGCAGCGGGGC
>NW_005871700.1:138723-156736 GCF_000147115.1 Myotis lucifugus | reverse complement strand
GCAGTTCGGGACGGCAATAATATAGTTTTGAGTAGCCCTTTTGCGATGAGCAGCCCCACAAGCTCCTCATCTATTCTATTAAGAAAAAGATGATCAGTGAAGAAGGGAAAATGACCAATCTACGGGACATTAAAAAAGGAATGAAGCATACCGCCGCCGGGAGGGAGGTTCACGGACGCCTCACTCGCGACCATCATTCTTAAAAACAGACCAGCCAGCCACACCGTAGGGCCGACTCCTCCACCGAACCCCCTCTCTTCCGGTGAGGAAACCGAGGATGAGGACCGGGAAGGGAAGTATCCTGTCCCGCTACCGTGGTCTGGTCTCCGCCTCCCCGCGTGCGCACGCGCACTGGTCCCATTTCCCACGCACCCGCCTCTACCTGAGCTGCACCCGCAACCAAAACCTACCTCTCCCCTCCGCCCCCGCCCCGCCTCTCCCCTCCGCCCCCGCCCCGCCCCGCTCTTCCGGCCGGTGTCCTTAGGCTGCCACCCCACCCCACCCCACCCCACCCCACCCCACCCCACCCGGCTTGGAGATCGGCGCACCTGGGCTGGGGGAGCTGGTGGGCACTCCCAGAGTCGGGGCATCACCGCCGCTTGGAGTTGCCACGGCGACGGGGAGGATCTCGATGGAGACAGCATCCCCGGGTCCCCGCAGGATACGGATTAACCCCTTCTCCTCCAGCTCCTCCACCTTCAGCTCTAGAGCCGAGGGCCTTGCGGAGGCCGGGGCAGGCCCTTTCTCGGGCTCGGGTGGACGCCGGGGGGCGCCCATGGCCGTGGAATCGCTGAAGCGCTCCTGCAAGCCCCAGGGGAGGGGTCAGTGCGCACCGGCAGGCCTGTCGCCGAGCCCCATCGCCTTCCCAGGGCGGAGGGAGGGATAGCGTCTAGAAGCCCCAACTGGGCTGTTCTGGGGAACCCAGACGCCCCGAGCCCGGCCCCGGCCCCAACCTCACCCGCATGGCCTCCAGCTCCTTCCGGGCCTGGCTGAGCTGCTTCTCCAGCTCGGCGATCTTAGCCATGGACTCGTTCTCCGCGTCCCGAAGCCGCTCTGTCAGCTGTGGCGGCGGCACATGGTGAGTTCCCACCCGCACCCAGGCACTGGCACCACCAGGCACTGGCACCACCGGCGAGGGGGCGGCATCAGGCCTGGCCGTCTGGAGAGCTGGGGGCGGCTTCCTGACGCACAGCCCAAGGTGTTGGGTGGGCCGAGCCTGGCACTTGAACCCAAGTGGGTGAGGCACTGAGGGCGCTAACGTTCTCTCGGAAGGGGAATCCAAGGCCCCACCAATGGGGGAGGTAGATGAAGAGGAAACCTAGCTGGGAGGGGCCTTAGGCTGGACGGTCCCCCCAAGTCAGGGCCTGGGGTCTGGGCACTGGGAGAGGAGGGGGCCTGTCGTCCCCAGGGGCCCCGCACAGTGTAGGAGCTCAGTGAACACTCACTGAGAAAGACACCCAGAAAGGATTGAGGATGTAGGTTCAGGTAAAACGCAGGAGCCAGGCAGCCATGCCCAATTCACTCCTAGAACCAGTGTTAAGCCCAGCGCCTGAGGCCGGTGTGGGGACCTGTGGGCCTATGTTCGGGGCCAAGTTCAGGAGCGGCTCTCACCAGGGTCACCTGCTCCTGCAGCTCCTCCATGTGCTCCAGCACAGCGTTCTTGGTCTCCGTGTCCTCCAGCAGCACGCCCACGTCAAACACATTGTCCAGGTACGCCTGGATCTGCACCTGCAGCTTGTCGCTCTCTGTGACCCGAAGCTTCTGTCTCCCAGAGGGAAAGGTGGGTGAGGCCTGGTGTGAGGGGGTCTTTCCAACACCACCCCATCCCCACCAGAGCCCAGAGGAAGGGGCCGGAGCCCTAGCCTGCTTTTTCCCCTTGATTCTTTTTTCTTTTGAGTTTTTGTTTGTTTGTTTGTTTTTAGATAGAAAGAAGGGGAGATAGAAACATCGATAAGAGAGAAACATCATTGAGCAGCTGCCTCCTGCATGCCCCCCATTGGGGATCAAGCCTACAACCCCAGCATGTGCCCTGACCGGGAATCAAACTGGTGACCTCTTGGTTCATGAGTCGATGCTCAACCACTGAGCCACACTGGCCGGGCTCCTTTATTCTTTATGGAGATATAATTCACTATTTTAAACTGTACAGCTCAGGAGTTCTTAGTATAGTCACAAGGTTGTGCAACCATTATTGCTATCTAATTCCAGAACCCTGTCCCCATTAGCAGCCACTCCCCATTCTCTCCTCCCCCGGCCCCTGCCAACCACCAATCCACTTTCTATCCCTATGGACTTACCTATTCTGGACATTTTCTATAAAAGCATCATACATTATGTGGTGCTTTGTGTCTGACTTCTTTCACTTATCATAATGTTTTCAAGGCTCTGTGTTGTAGCATGGATCAGTATTTCATTCCTTTTGTGGCTGAATAATATTCCCTTGTGTAGAAATAGCACCCTAGCCTGCTGCTAGTCGTGGCTTAATCAATCCGATCCCAAAGGCCCTCCCCCACGAAGTCTCCCAAGGAATTCGAGAAGAAAACTGCAGCTTCTCTGCTCAGGCCAGGAAGCACCAAGCCCCCTGTCCGCCTTCCCCAGGGAAAGGAGCTGCCATGGCCGGCCCATCCGGTGTGCGCCAGCTCTCCCCTTGGCCCAGTCTCTCTGCCCTCCCCATAGTGTGCTCCGGGAGCCAGACCCAGGGCCACCTAAAGCCCGTTCTCGTGCCCGGCTCCATGGACTGGGTGTCTATTATGTGGCAGACGCCATCCTATGGAGAGCCATTATTATCGCTAAGATTCTCCTATTTTACAGATGGGAAAACTGAGACTCAGAGAGAAGAGACCTCTCCAAGGTCACATTGGCTAGGAAGTGACAGAGCCAGGATTTGAACCCAAGCCTGCCTGACCCCAACACCCATGCTGCCAACCACTGAGCCATACTCCGGGCAAACGGTTAAGTCCGGGGAGAGTGCAGGGCTCACCTCCAAGTACAGGTCCAGGCCCAGGTGGGTGAACTCATATTGCAGGAAGACTCGGAAGTTCATGTTCTCCACTGAGTGCACCACGATGTTGATGAATTGCATGCAGGCCACCTGGGGGGTGGGGGACATGAGCAGGTCTGTGATCCTCTGGGTGAGGGGTTCTCAGTGCCTTCTGCCCCCCACATACTCCCCAAGTCTGCCTCCCTCATTTCTCACTCCACTAACCCAGCTTTGTCCCTACCCATATTTCTCTCCCATGTCCCCTCCCTCCTGCCTCCCCCTCTCAAACATCTAACCCTCCCCCACCCCCACCCCAACCATCAATCCTCATACTTTGCAGGGGCAGACACCCAGGCCCCTGGCCACACCTTGCATCTGAGAGTGGCCGAGCCCCAGCTGGGCCCCTGAGCTCACCATGAAGTCGATGTTGCTGTCTTCATTCCGGAAGTATTCCATCAGCTTTTCAAAGCGGTGCTGCTCCCCACACACCTGGGTGGGGACAATGGCTGTCACTGAGGGCCCAGGGCTACACCTCCTAAGCCATCTTCCAGCTGCTACAGGCTCCTCTCAAGTTAAATCTCAGTCAGGCCATGATTCTCTTCTGCTCAAAACCTCCCCTCCCCCTCGATCTCTCATAACCCCCTCACTCAGGCCGCACTGGCATCCTGGCACCTCCCCACCTCAGGGCATTTGCACTTCCTGATCCATCTGCCTGGTGTGCTCTTACCTGAGAGAGCCGCCACGCCAAGTCCCTCACTTCCCTCGCAGCTCTGATCAAATCCCACCTTCTCAGGAGGCCTCCCTGACCACCCTGCAACCAGCTCCCGCAACCCCTACAGCACCCCTCACTTTTCCCCCATAGCACCTAGCATTTTCTAAAACACTATATAATTTGCGTGTTTATTCTGTTGTTTATTATCTGCCTTTCCCTGCCGTATTTCTTTTGTGAAATGATCACTAATACATCTCGAGTGCCCACTCTGTGTCTGACACATAGTAGGTGCTCAATAAATATTCCTTAAAGGTATGAATGCCATGTGCTGACTTCTGCATCGTATTCTCAAGCATTCACTTCTCATGAGCCAGTTAACCAGAGTCAGCAACTCTGGATCAAGTCCAACTTGGATATGGCAAGGCTGGGGGTCAGAGGGTCAGCCGATGCTCATAGCTGTCCCTGTCACCCCAGGCAGTGCCCCTACGTGACTCTACACCTTCTCTTCAGAGCTTCCCCACCCCAGATGGTCCCCACCCTGTGTTCCCCAAACGTCCACCTCACATCCCCAACTTCCCCCAGCAGAGGCCACAACTGCCAGCAGGGCTCTAAGAGGACAAGTGCACCTTTGGAGGGGGGGACCTCCAGTACCTCCTTGAAGTTGTCAAAGGCTGCAAGGATGATGTCGTGTCCTCCCCGCACCAGGCACACGGCCGCCAGCAGCTCCAGCACCAGAGCCTTGGTTCTGGGGAGAGAAGTCAGGTTGACCCTCAAGAACAGCAGGCCCAACGCAAAGGTGGACAGGGGCCTGGCTCATGACAGACAGGCAAGCTGGTGAGGGGGGTGGAATGAGCCGGAGCCGTAGTCCTGAGCATGGGGGGACAGAGTAGGCAAGCAGTTAAGTAGCAGGAGAATCTAGATAGAGAAAGGCTAGGGGCCTGGACCTCACCTGGGGTTCTTGTTGTTGAGGCTCAGAGCAATCTCATTGACACAGGCTGGGTGGCTCATGACGAGGCTGAAGCCAGACTGGGGAGAGGGAAGAGGTCAGCTCCTCCAGGCAGGCCCCCAGGACTGCCAGCACTTCTGGGATCGCCAGGGCCACACCACTGCCCTTGCGCTTAGGACGTTCTTTATATCTACCCACAGCCTCTTCGGAGGCAGCCAAAGCCTGGTCCCTCTTTTTAAATACCTTTGTTCAAAAGTCAGTGTCAGGACTCAGCACCTTGGACAGGGAGTCCTCAAAGGCCGGCTTCACTTATCACTCCTCCCAATGAAATAACCCAGAGCTGCTCTCCCCATGGGCCAGGTGACCAGCCTTTCTTGGTGGGTATGCCTAAGTCCCCACGTGGGACATACCCATGCCCGGGTCCTCTAGGGGACCTGGCCAGGAAGGGGCAGAAGATGGTCGGCCTCAAGACCCTGAGCCAACAGCCCGGATCCCCAGGTCCTCCAGTGGAGGACAGGGCGGGGGCACAGTCGGTCCCAGCACCTCAGCGGCTTAGGCAGCCCCTGGTAAGGACTGGCCTGGCTGACCAACCTGGTAGTTCATGATGGCACGCAAGCACATAATGCAGACGTGGACGTCATCCTTCTGGCTGACGATGCGCGAGTTTCGCAGGGTCTTCCTGCTGTGGGCTGGGGTCAGCCTGGGCGGGGTGGGGAGGAGGCAGCAGGGGTCAGAGTCCCAAACCCAGCTTCCTGGCCAAACCCCCAACACTCAGATGGCCTCTGGGGTCAGAGGGGGGCACATCTACCCAACCAAGAGGGTGGCTGAGGACAGGAAGTTCCCCTCAGTCCCTAGGCCTGGGGCCTGACATGCTGGGAGGATGTGGAGGAGGGTGGGTCAGGAAAACAAAGACCCTTAACAGAAACTTGGCATTAAGAAGGGTCACTGTGACCCAGCCAGTGTGACTCAGTGGTTGAGCATCGACCTAGGAGCCAGGAGGTCAAGGTTCGATTCCCGGGCAGGGCACATGCCCGGGTTGTGGGCTTGATCCCCAGTAGGGGCTGTGCAGGAGGCAGCTGATCAATGATTCTCTCTCATCATTGATGTTTCCATCTATCTTCCTCTCTCTTCCTCTCTGAAATCAATAAAAAAAAACACACACGTATTTTTAAGAAGAAGAAGAAAAAAAGAAGGGTTACTGTGTTGTGGAGATGGAGAGCCTATGAGAAAAGACAGTCAAAGCTTGGAAACCGCCATGCAAACGCTCTCCACAAGGGGGCGCTTCCGGCCACATGGGCTTATCTTCCACATGGAGTGGCGGCCTCTGAATTCAGACTGCCTCGTCTCAAACCCCAGTTCACCACTCACTGTGCAAGTTACTCAGTCTCCCTGTGCCTCCGTTTCCTCATTTGTAAAACAGGAATGATAATAACAGCACCTCTCTGATGGGGTTGTTGGGACTATGACATGAGCTCAGAACAGTGCCTGGCACAGAGTAAATGCTGCTAGTATATGAGTGTGCTTAGTCACTCTTTGCTAAAAAGCGTGATTGTTTTCGTTGTTGCAGATCTCGCCAATGGTGACTTCCACATCAGCGCTTCTTGACGATCCTGTCACATGTCCAGCAACACCGTGAGGCCCCACCTTGCCCTCTGCCTGCCGCATTGCCCTGCGCTCATCATTGCAAAACTATGCCTCTTGCTCATGCTGTGCCTTCTGCCTGAAATGCCGTTCCCTGTCCCCATCACTGCCCGTAAAGCCCATACCATCGTCAGGCACAGTTCCCGTGCCACCTCTTCCGGGAAGCCTTCCTGATGCCCCAGTGGCCGCCTCCCTTCTCAGAGCTCACAGTCACACCTCCATGACAGCCTGTCACGCACTGTCCCCTACCAGACCAAGGACTCCCCAGGGCAGGGTACCTGTCTCCTGAGCACCTGCTGCCATGACTGATACATAGGAAAGGCCAAAAAACACTGGTTCAATGAATGAATGAATGAAGCATGTTGTGAGCTTTTGGGTCTTAACATGAAGTTAGTCCTCTTCCTACCCAAAGTAGGAAGAGAGGAAGGTGGGCATCCTCATGAGGCTCCAGGGCCATCTTCTTCCCTCGCCCCACCCCCCAGCAGGATGCCCTAAGTTAGAGTGGGGTGACCTATCCACAGCAGCTGAACCCAGGGGCATCAGTTGAACGCCTCACCCCACCCACCACCACCCGGGAGACCACCAGGCATGCACCTGCCCCCAGGCAACTACATACCGGGGAGAAGGGGGGCACCTGGAGGCCGCATGGAAGAAAACAGGGGGTTAGATGGATACAAGAGGGGTCCCATTCACCCAGAAACCGCCTCCTTATTCCAGACCCACCCAGATGCCCATCCCTGCCCCGAGCTCTGTTTGAGGCCCTCACTCTGACCCCTAATGCCAGGCTACCCCTCCCACCATCCCCGATGTCCCAGAGTGAGGCTGGCTGTCTGCAGAGATCTAGGGGTGAATTCTCCTTTCTCCCCATCACCCCGCCAGGGGGCCCACGTACTTGACGGTCAGGTGGCGACTCCTGGGCTGTGGCACCGAGGAGGCGGGTGGGCCCTTGCTGAGGTCTTCCACTGACTGCTCCAGGGGCTTGCTCTTCTCCGAGCTTGGGGCCCCATTGTCTGTGCTCTCCATGTCATACCTGAGGGTCAGAGTGGGGTTGGAGGCCAACACTGCAGGGGAACTTAAGCGAAGACTGGGGGGAAGTGAGGGGAGAGACAGTCCTGCAGGAGAGACGAGTGGGCAGGAGGAAGCTGTGTTCTTGGCACTGTGTTGGGTTTAGTAGGGGGAGAGGGAATAGTGGAACAGAAGAGGAAGACACCAGGTCCCAGCTGGGCTCCCCAAGATACATCCCGCCCCGTCCATGGCAGGCCTTCAGGAAGAGGCATGGCTCAAGGCCAGTGCAGGGTCCAGGGTAGCTAGGGCTGCACGGGGTGGAGTGACCAGGGGAGCGGCAAGGTACAGAAAGGCGCGGATCAGCACTCAGGAGCAGCACGCGGGCAAGGGCAGGGGCTTACGTGACAGAGCACTGGGCAAAGGCCAGGTAATCGAGGAGCACATCCAGGCCGCGGTTCTCCTCGTTGAGGAACTCCTGCACCCACCTGCAGACACAGGCTCCTTCAGCACCGGCAGGAAGGTCCTGCCCAGGGTGGGCCCACAGGACAGGCACGGGCCCCTGGGGCGCACTTTCCCCAGGGATGCTCGGGGGCTCAGGCAGGACCCACGGCCTGGCCATGCCTCAAGGGGTGTGGGTAGAGGAGGCAGAGAAGCTGTCCTGGAGACCTACCCCGGAGGTGGCCCACAGGGGAGAGGAGGGGTAGGAGGGGACTCAGCAAGGGAAGCCCCGGGGGCTGCCTGGAGGCAGAGCTCTTCCGGGCCCTCCCGAGGAAAGCTGAGCCCTGGCTCACCCGATGTGGTTTGTCCTCAGGGAGATCTCCAGCTCCCGCAGCACCTGAGTGGACTCCTGGACTCGCCTCTTAAACTGGGGGCCAAGAACAGGGGAGTCTAGTGGGTGGAGCCCCGCCTCCCACAGGCCCACCAAGCCCTGCGGCAGCAGCCAGCCCTTCCCCCATTACTGGCCTTTCACGTTCAGCCGCCCCCACCACCTCCTCACACCTGCCCCAGAATAAGCATTCTCAGGCTACACAAACTCCCCCATGCACAGACACGCAGGGTGCACACACAGACATACAGCACACACACCCGGGACCACAGGGCACACACACATATTCAAACACGAATACCCCAGGTACACACACACATGCACATCCAGACACAAATGTAAGGTACCTACACATCTACACACAGACACGTGGGGTACACACACACCCTGTACATGGACTCAAAGATACACATAGCCCGGCCGGTGTGGCTCAGTGGTTGAGCGTTGACCTATAAACCAGGAGGTCACGGTTCGATTCCAGGTCAGGGCACATGCCTGAGTTGCAGGCTCCATCCCCGGTGGGGGGTGTGCAGGAGGCAGCCGATCAATGATCTCTCATCATTGATATTTCTATCTCTCTCTCCCTCTCCCTTCCTCTCTGGAATCAATAAAATATATATATATATATATATTTTAAAAGGTACACACATATCCATATGTGAATACAAAAGTACACACATGCACATTCATGCACAGACACACGGGGCGCACACACCTATACAAGTACACACGCGTGTGCAGTGTAAGCACACACAGGATATGCAGAGGAACCTGTGCAAGTGCCTGCCCAGGGCACTCAGTCCCTGTGAACACACACTCACACATGCACCCACACAACCACAGGCAAGTTTATACACACAGTTACTCCAGCTGCCCAGAGCTTAGAAGTGCAGGGGGAAAGGAACAGAGAAAAAGGGGGAGACATGTACCCCCAGGTTGGACATCCAATCCGATGCTACCTTTCGGCTGACCCCACCAGTTTCCAGGTAGCTCTTCAGCTTCTGGATATAGGCTGTGGGGGGGTTCTTGACTTGAAACCGCTCCTGGGGAGATGGAATGGGGTGTACAGGAACCAGCCAGGGCAAATGACCAGCTTTGTCCCAACATCCCATTCTCAGCTTTGACCCCACGTTCCTGGGAAATACCAAAGCCCTAACCAAACCATCAGCCAGGCCACTTCCAAAGACCCCAGGCCTGGGCCCAGCCTTTCCTTCCCACTGTGGCTCTAGCACAGTCTTGGGTGGAGTTTGGAGGGGTCAGTCCTGCCATACACCCCACCTGGGAGGAGGGGACTCAGACCCCCCAGTAGGGGGCACCCTCCCAGCTGGGTATGCTGGGAAGAAAACACTGGAGGGACCTTATGAACAGGCCCGGGTCCTCCGCAGGCTGGGGGCCCCTTCCCCAGGACACTACCCGAGCTGTCCAATCACCTGGGAGGTTAGGAACTCCTGTGTGTGCCCATCTCCTGGGCTCCTGACTCCCCGCCCCACCCAGCGCTCCAGGAGCCACTCCCACAAAGAGGTGGTGGCCTATCAAAGGCTCCTACCAGAGGAGCTCCCATCCTTCCCACCCCGGGCCCCTCACACCTGCCCAGCCCTCCACCTTCCACCTCTCCCAGGCTTTTGAGCCCAACCTGAGAAGCCAGGCCCAGTGGCAGGGACCCCCTACTACAGCCTCAGAGCCTCTGGTGGTAGCTCTCCCCCCCCTCCCCAAGGCCTCGCCCTTTCCCCACCCCCAACCCCAGACTCCAGCCCTGCCAGCTCCTCCCCTCCATTAGCAGCCGCAGAAGGCCTAGCCCTGGCTCCCAGGGGAGACTCCCTGCTCCCCTCTCCCCACCCTCAGCCACCGGGCCACAGGCCCGCCTCCCTGTTCACTAAAATCACTGCAGCCACAAGGCCCCGCCCTGTCCCGGCAGTGGGAGGGGTCCTCCGGCTACCATGGACAGCAGCCCTAGAAGCTGGCAGGGCCAGGGCAGCCAGTGAGCCTTGAAGGTGGCAGCCCAGGCTCCTGACTGCGCAAACCAAACCGAGGCAGGGGTTCTAGTCCCTGCTCCACCACTTAGCAACCGGTGGGCTTGGGGAGCTGCGTGGTGGACGGCAGCTCCTCCGGACCCAAGGTTAAAGGAGGACAGGGACCCTGCCCACTTCCCCTGGGGTCAGGCAAAGATGTCCAACCCCGGGGGATTCCCTTTCTTCCCCCGCCGGGAGCTGGAGGGTGGACAGAGGCTGCTCCAGGAAGCTGAGCGGGAGGATGGTGACACAGCCCCAGCTGAACCGGCTAGCTCATGGACTAGCCCCCGCCAGCTCTTCAGAGGACAGACCCAGCCCTGCTCATGACTCATGGGTCTCCAGAGAGGCCCATGTCCAAGAGAGGGCGATTCCGGGGCCCTGCAGCTGCCGCCAGCACCCCAGCGCCTCCCCGCATGCTGCCCTGGCCTCTGGGTAGGGTCTTGGCCCTTTGGGCAGCATGGCAGTGCCTCCTCTCCAGCCAGCCCCAGCCCGGCCGGGGCAGGGCATCCAGTGGCAGAAGGGTCCTGGTACCCACCTGGTCACAGATGAGCTCCCACTTCTTCTCGTTGTCATACTGGCTCAGCAGCTGGACCTTGTCCGGGGGCAAGTTCATGCAGTTCTGGGAGGGGGAGGACAAGACAAAGACCCTGAGCCTGGGGCCCAGCAGGGAGGGAGGGGGCACGGGCATTTTCAGGGAACCCACTAGGGACCAGCTCCCTAGAGGTCTGTCATACACATGAATCCCTGTCACACTCACCTCGGGAGACAAGTAACATTAGCCAATGAGGAAACTGAGGCACCGAGGTGGAGCGCCCTGCCCTAGGCCCAACAGCTAGAAAGTGACATTGAGATTTGGATAGGAGTCGGCCTGACCCTGGGCCTGAGCTCTGTCACCCCACACCAACTCCCTGGCACACCTGGCATGCAGGCAGGAGTGTAGGTTCTCAGCCTAACTTCCTGGGACCTCAAACACCTCTGGGCTCATCTCCCCATCTATACTAATAAAAGGGTAATATGCTAATTAGACCGGACGTCTTCTGGACAAAGCCACGGTGGCAGGGGCTGAGGCAGAGGCAGTTGGGGGTGATCAGGCTGGCAGGGGAGGGCAGTTAGGGGCAATCAGGCAGGCAGGCAGGCAAGTGGTTAGGAGCCAGTGGTCCCGGATTTCGAGAGGGATGTCTGACTGCTGGTTTAGGCCCGATAAACCGGCAGTCAGACAGCCCCCAAGGGGTCCCAGATTGGAGAGGGTGAAGGCCGGGCTGAGGGATACCCCCCTCCCGTGCACAAATTGTGTGCACCAGGCCTCTAGTGTGCAATAAGAAGGTATCATCCCTTCTCCATTGGGGCGAGAAGCTAACAGGAGAGCCATCTACAGACAGGCTCCAGTGTGGCCACACACCACCAGACACCACATGCCCAGCCCAGGGCACCAGTGTCTCACAAACACCAGAAAAACCTCTTTGTTGATCCTCACCTGAGCATATTTTTCCAGTGATTTTTAGAGAGAGTGGAAGGGAGGGGGAGAGACAGAGAGCTAGAAACATCAATGTGAGAGAGACACATCGATTGGTTGCCTCCCACACGTGCCCCAACCAGGGCCGGGGATCGAGCCTGCAACCGAGGTACATGCCCTTGACCCTTGCCCAGAATCGAACCCGGGACCTTTCAGTCCAAGGGCCAACACTCTATCCACTGAGCCGAATCGGCTAGGGCCGTGGTCGGCAAACTGCGGCTTTCGAGCCACATGCGGCTCTTTGGCCCCTTGAGTGTGGCTCTTCCTAAGCCTTAGGAGTACCCTAATTAAGTTAATAACAATGTACCTACCTATATCATTTAAGTTTAAAAGATTTGGCTCTCAAAGAAATTTCAATCGTTGTACTGTTGACATTTGGCTCTGTTGACTAATGAGTTTGCGGACCACTGGGCTAGGGCAACACCAAAAAATCTTGCAATGATGCAGACAGCAGCCTTCTTCCCCATCCCTCTCCAGCCCCTCCCACCTCGTCACTTCTGGAAAGAAGGAGATGGAGACAGGCTGAGGGAGATGAGGTCAGAAGGTCAGGGAATTCCAAGCAGGTGCATCATGGCTTCGGGGGTGGGAGGGGGGATTCCACGGGAAGGTCACCCAGCCACAGGACCTGGGGAGCGCAGACAGCATGCTGGGTCTGTGGCCCAGGCTGGGTCTGTGGTACCGGTGGCCCAGGCTGGGACTCCCCTCGGGAGCTAAGGAAACCTCAGCAGGGCTCTGCCTGGGTCCTCATGGGTGTGGTGTCCCTGTCGAGCCCCTCCCCCACAGGGCAGGCATACGGTCCTGCTGGGGCTGTGGAGTCACCGGGTGTTGCCAGCACTCAGGGCTCCTGGACCCCCAAGACTTAGCAGGTCTTCCTAATAGACCCAGAAGACGATGCCAATTCACCCCAATGCAGTAAACCTCAGGTTTATTGAGTGTCTACTATGTGTCAGCCCCCAGGAAACAGTTCTTGCCCCCCAGGAGCTCCAAGTCTCCTGGGGCGATATGAGAGGAAGCCCGGTCCCCAGCTCACGTCGCCCTGACGCGCAGACGGGAGGCCACAGCTGGAACTGAGAGGGGCCACACCCACCGAGGCCCACAGCCAGCTTCCTCTCTGGGGTGCTGGGCCTAGCGCTAGGGCTCTGCCCAGACCTCATCCCCAAAATCACAGCCCTGGGTCAGCCCCAGACCACAGGAAGCTGCGCGCTCAGCCTCCATTGCCCAAGCTTTCTGTCTGGGCCCCGAGGTGAAAGGTGAAACTGCCCTTCCAGCAGCCCCCCAGGCCGGCTGGGCGTGGGGATGCGTCACTCCTCACCCTGCTTGTGAAAGGAGCCCCGACTGGGGAAACTGCTACTGCCTCAGCCACTACCTCCTCCAACCCAACCAGGGCCACGGCCAGAGCAGCTCCTGCCCTTGGGGAGGGTTCTACTGGGCCAGGGAGGCCTCCCTGCTCTCTCTCTCTCTCTCTCTCTCTCTCTCTCTCTCTCTCTCATCCATCCCCACCCCACAGAGACCCAGGGCGGGGCAGGGCTAAAGTGATGGGGCAAGGCTGAGGGGAAGGAAGAAGCAGTGAGGGAGGGAGGACAGGCAATAACAAGGAAACCGGAGCAGAACCAGAGGGGAGGGAGGTGGGGGGGTGGGTGAGGGGCAGCTGAGCCTTAGGCAGTGGTTCTCAACCTTCTGGCCCTTTAAATACAGTTCCTCATGTTGTGACCCAACCATAAAATTATTTTCGTTGCGACTTCATAACAGTAATGTTGCTACTGTTATGAATCGTCATGTAAATATCTGATATGCAGGATGGTCTTAGGCGAAGGGGTCGCGACCCACAGGTTGAGAACCGCTGCGGCTTGGAGGGAAGAGCCATTTCCCAACATGGGTCTTTCCGGGCCCTCACCCAACCCGGGACCTGTTTGGGGCCTGGAATGGTCCCAGCGGCACCAACCATTGTGGGGGCCGGCTTTGCCTGAAAGCTTACGGAGCCGGGAGCTGGGCACTGCTCTGAGCCTTGCACGCAGGTGACCACTGTCCACTCTCACACCATCACTGGCACCATGATTAGCCCATCTCACAGGTGCCAGCACGGATTAGGGACCGGCCCCAGGTTACAAAGCCAGTAAGAGGGGAGCTGGGTGGGCTTTGAGCCCAGAGCTAACTCTGCTCCAGAGCCCTGGCCCGTCCCCCGGGACAGCACCATGGTAATTAGTGGGGAGGGGAGGCCTCTGCTGGAGCCGGCACACCTGTCCTGACCCAGGGCCTCGGCCCACCCTCTCCCCTCTGCCCCTTCCCCACCTGGCCCCCCTCAGGCCCGCAGGCCCACATGCCAGCCTGCCAGACGGGCTAAATTTAGGCTCCGAGATCAGAAATAGCTCTGACAGCGCTGAGCACTAATTAGCAGCTGTTCCTTGGCCATGCCCACCGAGGAGATGGGCACCCTAGGGAGCGGGAGAGGGGCCAGAGGACGCCACTCACTCTGAGTGGGGTGAGGCCACCCTGAAAAGTAAGAACAGGCCCCCAGACCCAGGGCCCTCAGCAGGGAGGCAGCACGATGGGGCTGAGCCTGGGAGACACGTAGGAATCCGGCTGACAGAGCTCCCATGGACCAGGAAAGGACAGGGAAATCCAGCGGTGTGTGACTTGCCTCCTGGGGTGGGGGCTGCTCTGGGCCCACCAGCCCTATCACTTCTTTGCTCCTTGAGCCTCAATTTCCTTCTCCATAAAATGGGCACACTTGCCTGGCCCGTGTGGCTCAGTGGTTGAGCATCGACCTATGAACCAGGAGGTCACGGTTCGATTCCCAGTCAGGGCACATCCCTGGGTTTCAGGCTGCGTCCCCAGTGTGGGGCGTGCAGGAGGCAGCCAATCGATGATTCTCTCTCATCGTTGATGTTTCTCTCTCTCTCTCTCTCCCTCTCTCTTCCTGTCTGAAATCAATAAAATATATTTTAAAAATAAATAAATAAATAATACAATGGGCACACTTCCCTCCTGCCTCAGACCCACAGAGCTCCTAGGAACCCCCGTTCGAAGCTGTGTTCTGGTGGCAGTAAGACTCTTCAGTCATGCACCACAATGAAGAGGCACTTCGGGGGGTGGGGAAGTGCGTCTCTGATCCCAAGGTGAGGGGTCGTGTGGTGAGAAGTTAGTGAAAACATCCAGATAAAACAAACCTGCCTCCAAGGCTTGGCCAAAAATGACCTGGCCCTTCAGCACCCTCCCCCGCTCCCTGCACGCTTTGGGTCAGAGGGAGGAGGAGGTAGGCTTCATCTCCTGGGGTGTAGCCAAGAAAAGGAGCTGATTTCCCAATGTTTCTTTCTTTCTTTTTTATCCCAATATTTCTATTAGAATGTGTGGAGATCAGCCCGACCTGCATGGCTCAGTGATTGAGCATCAGCCTATGAACTAGGAGGTCACAGTTCGATTCCTGGTCAGGGCACATGCCTGGGTTGTGGGCTTGATCCCCAGTGTGGGGTGTGCAGGAGGCAGCCAATCAATGATTCTCTCTCATCATTGATGTTTCTGTCTCTCTCCCCTCCTTGCCTTTCTGAAATCCATAAAAATATTTAAAAAAAAAAAAAGGTGTGGAGATCAGTCTCCTTCCCTACTCCTACCTCTCTGAGTGCCAGAGGGTCCTCCAGCCTTGCTCCCCCAGGACCAGGCCCTGGCAGGCCTTTACGACGCCCCCAGTGCTGACGTCAGGAGGCGTCCCTGGAGACTGAGGGGCTCCGGCTACATCTGGACACGGCCACACCCTCCAGTTTCACTTTCATTTGAGCTGAGACTAATTCCAAGCCACCTGCCCACCCTCTCCCCTTGGAGCCCCAGGATACCCTTGAACTTGGGCACCAACCCCAGTCTCAGACCAGCCCTGCAGGGGTTCCACAGCCTAATGAGCCTAGAAGTGGCCCTGTCCCCCAGCCCCCACGTCTCCATCTATCTCCCCCACCCACCTCTATCTGGCCTCAACCTTGGTTTTAGAGCTCTCAGCATATCTCCAAAAACAATCAATTTTATCCACTTAAAAAAATTCCAACATCTAGATTTTCTGGGGCTCTTAGGGCCAGCAATCCAGGCTTATAGGAGAGGGTTGTGGGGTAACCCAAGCCTAGGATCAAGTACTGAAAACCCCAGAAAGTTAACAGTTTCTCCCATCAGGGTTCAAGGATTCCCACAGCAGGGACAAGGACAAGCAGGGTGGGAGCCAGGGCCGCAGGCACTGCCCATAAAGCCAAGTTGGTAGGAGAACAACAACAATAATAATAAATAGTCCCAGCCTGGCTGGTGTGGCTCAGTGGTTGAGTGTAGATGTCTGAATCAAGAGGTCACAGTTCAATTCCCGGTCAGGGCACAAGCCTGGGATGTGGGCTCGATCCCCAGTGGGAGGCATGCAGGAGGTAGCTGATCAATGATTCCCTCTCATCATTCTCTCTCATCATTGATGTTTCTATCTCTCTCTCCCTCTCCCTTCCTCCCTGAAATCAATGAAAATTATATTTAAACACTAATAATAAATACTCCCAAAACATTCTGTGCGAGGTTCCATTCTCAATGCTTTAACTCATTGAAACCTCAACAACAAGCCTACGGGATTGACACTATTTCAGTCCCCATTTCACAAATGAGAAACGGAGGCACGGAGAGATTCAGTCGCTAGCCCACGGTGACCTGGCTGGCAAGCAGGTAAGACGATTCCCTTCCCTCTAAAGAAGGAGCACCGAGGACTATGAAAAATGTGGGTCCCGGCCCCCCAGGTCTTCTGCAGACAGCCTGGCCCAGTCTCCCGTCTGAGGAATCAGGAACAGCCAGCCCCATTTCCTGCCACCCAGCACCCTACGCTTCCTGTTGTTGCCCACACCGAGCTCTTACTCACTGGGGAACCCCCCCCACCACCACCACCACCAGCGCACCCTCTCTCAGAGGGAAGTGGAGGCCTCCCTGCCCCCTTCCACATGTGCGTACAGTTAACCACCTACCGTTAGCAACACCGCTGCCCCACCCTCCGAGGGAGGCGGGCCTCCCGCTCGTGGTTTCCGGCCGCCAGGCAGTTTTCGGTGTAGGCCCTACTGTTGCCGACCTGCATGATGGCAGGGAAGGCAGCCTGGCCGGTGATGGCTAAAGACAGCAACCTTGGTTGGTCTTGGTAAGGGGGGTAGGGGCAGGGGAGAGGCCCAAGTGGGCTCTTTCATCTAGAAGGGCCCCAAGATGGAGAGGACCGGACCGACCCCACCGTCATCCCCCCGCCTCACAGTGCAGAGTGTTTACTGAGCACCTGCTCTGCGTCAGGCACTGTGCTAAGCCCTCTATCTAATCCCCTCAACTCTATTTATTTTTTAATATTTTAATTGATTTTTTAGAGAGAGGGGAAGGGAGAAGGACAGAGAGATAGAAACATCAATGAGAGAATCATCGATCGGCTGCCTCCTGCACGCCCCCCACTGGGGATCAAGCCCACAACCCGGGCATGTGCCCTGACTAGGAATTGACCTCCTGGTTCATGGGTCAATGCTCAACGACTGAGCCACACAGGGCGGGTCCCTCCACTCTATTTAATCCCTCCAACAGTCCTAGGAGGCGGGCAGATGCCATTACTATCCTCTTTTCACACGTGAGGAAAACTGAAGCTCAGAGGGGACAGATGACTTGCTCAAGGTCACAAAGTGGCAAAGACAAAATGCAGCACCCAAACTTCACGCCCCCAAAGCCCAGGAATCTCCTCTGCCTTTCCCACGAGTAACCCCGGCCCCTCCCAGAGGCAGGAGGCCCGAGCCACCTTCCAGGGCTCCATGTTTCTGGGAAAAATGCAGAGGTGGCCCTCCGAGCAGCCCCACCTGCTCCTGCCCATCTCACCCAGCTCTTTGCCAACTGGCCCCAGATGTCACTGTGAATCATGCCCACCGCGTCCCTGGGTGCCAGGGCCAGCATGTGCCCGCCCTGCCTGCTGGGAGTGTCAACCCACAGCCTCTGCCCAGCCCAGCATCTGACCACATGGCCACCACTCCACTGGGATCCTCTGTGTGAGACCCCCCCAGAGATGGGAGGCCTGAGCCACCCCACAGCTACGTGCCCCCATACTTCATCTGCCCCACCCCAGGGAGGGAGCTGGTCAAGGAGACAGCGCCTCCCTGGCAGGCCCACAGCAGGGAGATACCACCTCTGCTCTGTACACCAGCTCCAGGGGGGAAGGGGTCCAGCTAAAGCAGGATCCCAGCACCCACACCCTGCTTGGGGCTGTCCTGACCCCTCCACACAGCCTAGCCAAGTGCCCATGACCCTGGGCACAGGCTAAGGGCACTCCCGGGTAGCTAGGCCCCATCAGCAGATTCTTCTCCAAGTGGGTCCAGCCTCCTTTCTGGGATGCCAGCATCACTCTCAGCCTCAGGCACA